>NC_140071.1:143325054-143604768 GCF_964194135.1 Talpa europaea | reverse complement strand
GAGAAGGAGGGAGGAGGAGGGGGGAGGAGGAGGAGGAGGGAAGAGGAGGAGGCAGGTGACCCGGAAGCTGCAAGGTCTGGCTGGGGAGGGTACTGCTACCGGCCCGTGGAGGGCCAGGGCCAGGGTGACAGGTGAGGGTCCAGCAGCTCGGCGGCAGGAGGACGAGGTCAGGCAGCGGGTGGCGTGAGGGGGCCCAGATGGACAGCAGCCTGGCCCACAGGTCCCCTGACCCATGGCTGGCCAGTGTAGCTCCTCCTTGGCAGGGCCACATGGCTCTCGTGGCTGGCGGCCTGTCATAGACGGCCCGCAGCCCTCCCCGTCAGACCCATGTGGGTCTCCCCAGCCCGGTCGGTGGTGAAAAATGACCACCCAGCACCCCACTCACACCCACGGTGTCCAGCCGAGAGCCATGGGCCTTCCTGCTGGGGCTGGTGTCCTCGTCCCCACAACCACGGCAGCGGGCTCCCATGCCCAGTCCACTGCCCAGTGCTGGCAGGCACTCCCACAGTGCCGGGGCCGGCGTGCTGGCCCCAGGGCCAGCAGTTGGTGCCCCCAGGATGGGAGCATCCCCCTGGGCGTCTCTGAAGTCGCAACCATCGTCACTGGTGCCTCAGCGACCACTGCAAAGCCATGGGCTTCCAGCCCCACCAAGGTCGAGGCCAGCTTTGCCCTGGAAGCTGCGCAGGGCCTGGGGTCCATTCTTGGCACGCCCGGGAGCTGAGGGCCTTCACCCACTGCTGGGTGCATGCACCTGAGGGTGCTCCCACCCCAGGCAGCTCCCAGATGCCATAGAACTGAGCCAGGTGGGGCTGATCGCAGGGAGGACACAGCTGTGGGAATCCGGAGGATTTTCACCCGATGGAGACAGATCATGCCATACCACACTGTTCTGATTACTGTAGCTTTGCAAGGAGTTTTGAAGTCAAGAAGTGGGAGGCCTTTAGCTTTGTTCTTTTCAGATGGTTCTTGAGAGTCCAGATGGAATCCAGAATGATTTTTTCTGTTTCTGCAAAAGCCTTGTTGAGATTTTGACAGACATTGCGTTTAGTTAGTAGATTCACTGGGTTACATCCTCATTGAACCGCCCTCCCAATCCATGGACATGGGATGTCTTCCCATTGGTTTATGTCTTTTTAAATTGCTTTCAGCAACATTTTGCTGTTTTCAGTGTAGGCATTTGTTCTTAAGTATTAATCTTTTTGATGTCATTATGTATGGAATGTTTCCTTAATTTCCTTTTTGGATTGTTCATTACTAGTGTACGGGCATCATGATTTTTCAAACTTTAAACAACTTACCCACAGTGCACAGAGCAAGGAGGGGGCATGAAACATAAATCTCGTCATCACAGGATGAAGCCTGAGACCCCCGTCAGGCAGCAGCCACTGGTAGGGCTCGAGTGGCCTCCTGGCCAGGCTCTGGCTGACCCTGCTGGATGCCTCTGCAGGTGCGTGGTCGGTGGCTCCCCTCAGGGATATGGGCCTGCAGCCAGCCCCCACAGGCTGTGACATGTAGCATCTGTGTGCAGGGTCTCCCCTGCCCCGCCAATCTTTGGGGTGTTTTGATGAGTCGAAGCTCTGAATTTCTCTAAACGCTTTTAGTTTGTACTTTAAGTTGTGCTAATTAAGAAATGTTTTCTTGCCCAGAAGCCAGGAAGATACTTGCTGTGTGGGTCAACGTCTGTGTTACCCGGCACCATGTAGTTTACCCAGCGCCCACCTCCTACAGTGCTGACCCCGTTAAAAATATGACTGGTTTTAAGTGTTTTTATTATTAATTTCGCCACAAATTTGCATGCTCTCTACACATATTTTTCCTGCATCATTTGACAGCAAGTTGAAATGCGGTCACCCTAAGCACTGCAGTGTGAGCCTCCCGCAAACACGCGTCCCGTGCCCCCACCCAGGGTCTGAGGGTCAGAGAGCACGGCCAGCAGCCGGCTTGCGTGCTGCCACCTGCCGCGCCAGTGTGTGCAAGTGTGCCCGCCCTCACTCGCCCCTCCTGGAGCACGGCCACCGGCAGCAGAAGCAGCTGGGTCCTGAGAACAGCTGGCTGGGGCCTGGGAGGGGCATTTGAAAAGTAACCCTAGATGGACCCAGGCCATGTGGGCAGCAGACGCCCAGGGTCACCCCCCGCACCAGCAAGCTCCCTGGGTTTGGGTTTGGTCAACAGCACAGAATCATAGCCTTGGGGTGGGGGGGGCTCACATTGGAAACTTTAAAGTATATGACGTTTACAAAAGACCATGAGCTGCACTAGGGAGTCAGCTTCCCCAGAGGGCCCCACCCGCCACGGTGAGGTCGCCTAGCCCAGGGTGCTGCGCCCCCCCAAGGCAGCAGAGGCGCAGAGGGTCCCGCGGCGCCCGCAGGGCCCTGGGCATGGTGCAGACCACAGCAGGGGCGGGCAGCAGCGCGGGCCGTGAGTGGAACTGAATGTGGCCAGAAGCCACCCCCAGCTCGGCTACCTGGGAACCCGCCGGCACCCTAGGGAGGGGGCGCAGGGGTGCAGCTTTCCCTGGAGGGGGGGAGGGGAGCCGGGGGGGTGGGAGGAGGCCTGCGCCTCGCTGCCCGGCCCAGTGAGTGGCTTATCTGCCTGCTCACAGCCCCACTCTTAGCTCTTAATTGCAATCAATGCGCGGAGACACCGCTCGATCCCCCTGGCCGTCCGCCTGCAGCCCAGGAGCGCGCGGAGGCGGGGGCAGCGGGACAGATGAGGAGCAGGCCTTCTGGGGGGCCCGAATCTCGGCTGTCCTCGCCCACAGCCCGGCGCCCCTGCTCCCCGGGCCCGCCCGGCGCCACCCCGCCGCGTAAATCACGCCCTAATGCGGCCCGGCCGGCCGCGGCTCTCCCGCCTCACTGTCCCCTAAATCCCGGGCTGGTGATTGATGCCACCTGCTTCGCGCACGCCGAAGCCACCATCTGCTTACAGGGAAACATAAACTTTGAATAGCGGGTCCTGCTGATTTTAACTGGGCTAATTTATGGCTCGCACGCCCGGAGCTCAATTTCCAGCGAGTTCTGCAGCCACGGGAGCCCCGGCCTGGCCCCGAGGCCGATGCCCAGGATAAGGCCGGCGAGGGCTCTGGCCGGGTGCCCGCCCGCTGCCAGCCCCCAAAAGCACAGGGAGGAGCCCCCAGCGAAGCGCCCCCGTGGGGATTTATTTCTGAATTAAGCCCCGTGCCAGTGGGCGCCTGTTCGTGTCCGCAATCAGCTTTCTGCCCAGTCGTAAACAGACTCTTTCTCAAACTTGTGCATGATTTTAATTACAGATAAGTCTCCTCAAAGGCCGGGCACTCATGCCTGGGTTGCTAAGCTGAATTCGATACATGTCCTCGCCGCTGTCCAGCTGAGGTGCAGGCGGGCCGCCCGGCCGGCGCCCCACAGCTCCAGTCCCGGGAGCGCCCTGGCCTGAGACACTGGGGTCCGCCAGCCCCCAGAGCCCCCCGGAGCAAGCCGCGCGCGCCGCCCTGCAGAGGCCCCTCCCGCCCGGGCCTGCACGGTACAGGCCCGGCTCACGCCCGGCTCCCCTCGGCCTCCTCCCCGGAGAGCTTCCCTGCGGCGCCCGCCCCTCGCGGCCGCGCCGTCTCACCCCACAGCGCGCCCCGCGCCGAGGCTGGAGCGCAAAGCCGGGACGCCCGCCCCGCGGGTGAGGGCCCGGCGCGCTGGCACGGAGGGCACGGCGTGTCCTGCCCGCACCTGCCCGGCCCACGGTGCCCGCCCGTGCCCCCCGCGCGTGCGCAGGCCACGCTCAGAACGCTGGGGAGCGGCGCGGAGGGCGCGGTCACGCCGAGGACCCCCCGCCCCGCGCAGGGCAGCCCCGGGCGGCTTCACGTGGGGTGCGGGGCTGCGAGACGCCCTTTGCCCCGGCGGCGGCGAGGCGGGCGGCGGGCGCGGAGGTCAGCCCGCGGGCCGGGCACACGCGGCACACGCGGCACACGCGCGCCCGCAGGGGTGCCCACCCTCGCGCCCGCGGGCCCCGCGCCCAGGCCCTCCGGCCCTCATCCCGAGGGGCTCCTCTGGGGCTCCCCTGGGCTCGAGGGAGGCCCCGCCAGCACGGACGGAGCCTGCCCGGGCGGGACCCCCGTCCCCCGCCCCCCGCGCGTCCGGGCGCAGGTGGGGACTGGCCGGCGGGGAGGGGCCCTCGCGGGGCGGGGCTCCTCTGGGGCTCCCCTGGGGCTCGAGGGAGGCCCCGCCAGCACGGACGGAGCCTGCCCGGGCGGGACCCCCGTCCCCCGCCCCCCGCGCGTCCGGGCGCAGGTGGGGACTGGCCGGCGGGGAGGGGCCCTCGCGGGGCGGGGCGCAGGCCCCAGCGGGGCGGCCCCGCGCCCTCCGCGCCCTCGGGCCCTGGCGGGGCTGCCTGCCGGCCGGTTGCCTCTGCGGACCCCGCGGCGGGACGCCGGGCCGGGCGCTCGCGGGCGCAGCCGGGGAGGCGCTGCTGGAGCCCCGGCGGGGTGCGCGCGTCCCGGGCGCCCGGCGGGCGTGGGGACGGGGCTGCGGGAGGACGCGGGGGGGCGGGGGGTCGCGCGCGGCCCCTGATTACCTCTGACGGCGGCGCCCCGCCCGCGCCGCCTGGAAATTGAATTGATACTTCGCGGACTTCATTTGCGCGTAATGCGACCTGACAGGGACAAATGTGACGGGGAATTGTTTTCAGGCCCGCGCCCGGTGGAACTCATTACTGGGTAAATACGGGCCTTTGTCTGCGCGCCGGCCCTGCGCGCCGGCCGGAATGGAGGGCGCCGAGGCCCGCGCCCCGCCCGACCGCCCCGCGCCCGCCGGCGGCCCCCCGCGCCCCGCGCACCCCGCCCCGCGCACCCCCGCGCACCCCGCGCACCCCGCGCCCCGCCAGTCCCCCCCCCCGCGATCCCCGCGCCCCGCCTGCGCCGCCAGCGCCCCGACCCCCCGCACCCCCCGCGCCCCCCCACCCCTCGCCCCCCCACCCCCCCCCCGCGCCCCCCGCCCCGCCCGCGCCCCGCGCGCCAGACCCAGTTAGCGGGATTGATGAAGGCCGCGAGAGGAGGCGACGCGCGCTGATTCCGCCCTTTCAGCTTCGATTAGCCGGCCCGGGGCTCACTCCCGTCGCCAGGCCGCGCGGGCGCCCGGGCCCAGGAAGGCTTCAGTGCCGGCCCATTATCCCGCAGCGGGCCGGGCCGCCCAGCCCGCCGCCCCCCGCGCCTCCTCCGCCTCTGCCCCCCTCCTGCCGGGCCTCCCCGTCCTCCCTACCCGCCCTTCCCCTCCTCAGGCCAGGGTGCCCTCACACCCCTGTCCAGGAGGAACCCCTGCCCCAGCCGCCCCCCCACTTTCTGCCTGCGGACACCTCACATAAGCCGGCTCATGGACTGGCCTCCACGTCCACTTCCTTCGTGTGTCCTGGCACCTCCAGGCCCCGCGACTTATCCGGCGGCAGCTCCCGGCCTGGTCACCTCGTGCCAGCCAGGGCCCCGGGCTGCTTCTGTCCTTTCTTTTTTTTAAGATTTATTTATTCATGCACACAAGAACCGGGGTGCAGGCCGGAGATGCGGGGACTCCCCAGACACAGAGTGGGGAGCAAAACAGGCGGATCCACTGAAATCCACTGCTGAGGGGAGCAGCCAGCGAGGCTGGAGAGGTCTGCGGCGCCCTGTGGGCAGCTCCCTGGCCAGCCAGGAATCCACCCCGTGCTGCAGAGGCTGCGGACAGCTTCACAGCGCTGCGCTCAACCTGCTGCGCCACCAGGGAGGCCCTGCTTCTGTCCTGTTTTGGGGAGAGTGTCCAGCACAGCTGTCCTCTGCACCCGCCTCCCCAATCTCAGCCAGGCGGGCCCCCAATCACCCCAGTCGCCTGTGCAGTGCAGAACAGGCCTCCTGATGGGCGGGGGATGCCAGTTCACTCAGCATCCTCATGGGCACCCAGTAAAATTGCATCCCTGTGCCACCCAAGGGTCACCAGTGTCAGAGGGTGCCCAAGGGTGCCACCCCTGCTTGCTAGTGGGGGCTAAAGGGTGCGGCACAGACCAGGGGCCTTCTCCCCAGGCCCACCCAATATCTGGGTCCGGGGTGCCCCGAGGAAGCCACCCAGCCCCCACCCACGCCTGCGGAGCTGGGAGGCAGGCCCGTGGGCCGTCTGCTTTATCCTGAGCGCACCCAGGACCAGGGCCAGCGGAGGACACCAGGGCACACGGCCTCAAGCAGGGGCTCCCTCCGCACTCGGGCCCCGGAGCCTTCCTCAGACTGGCTGAGGCTGGAAGGATGGGCGGGCAGTGCAGGGGCAGGCGGCCAGCTGTGGGGGAGGACCCGGGCCCGCTCCCGGCCTGCTCGCTGCCCACACACAGCCCGGCGGGGCCGGCACTTTCTGTGAAGTGGGGGCCACAGAACTGACCGTGGTCAATTCCTCCCAAGACCAGTGTGCGCCGAGGCCCCTCCGCCCAGCCAGATTCGGCACCGCTCGGACGTCCAGGGACGAGTCGGAGGGTTTGCGCCCAGGAGTGGGGCGTGGACCTGGTTGCCTGGGAAACGGTGGGCCTGGCTGAGAGGACCCACCTGGTGCCCGCCTGCCGCAGTCCCCAGGGAGGAGACCCGCTCTCCAGGGCCCCGTGGGCGGCCTGAGGGACTCACCTGGGCTTTCGGGAAGGTGGGGTGGGACAGTGGGGGCGCGCCTCCCAGGAGAGAATGTAGACTGTGCGCTGGTGGGGACGGGAAACCAGGCAGGAGGGGAGGCCAAGGCTGGGGCGCCCTCATCTTCCTCCCCTGCCGACACTTAGCCAGCCCATCCCTCTCCCCACCGACTCCCCACCTGTCCACCTCCTCACCTGTCCACCTCACCTGTCCACATCCTCCCCTGCCTGCCTCCTCACCTACAGACCTCACCTCCTACATGCAAGATGGGGCTGCGGCCCCCGAGGCCCACGCAGGTGGCCGAGCTGCCTGCGGGGGGTGCTGACGCCCAAAGGCCTCTGCCTGCTCTGTCCCGGGCTGGCCGAGGCTCTCAAGGGAGCTGGGTGCGGCCTGGCCGGCGTGAGGAGTCAGGGCCGTGGGGTGCCACGCGGCCACTGGCAGGGGGTCTGACCCTCTTGGACACAATCCCCAAAAAGCTGAGAAGCGCAGGGGCTGGGGACCCACCCCGCCCCAAAACTGCCCAGAGCACCTGGCCCCGACCTTGGGCCCCGCGGACGGCCGCCCCAGACTGTGTGGCGTGGGGGCTCCCCCCGCCATGGTCGGCCACGGCTGTGAAGAGCTGGGCCGACGGCGCTTCTGGTTTTCCATTAATAAAGCAGGCGAGGCCGTAAATCGGCGCGGCGTTGGCGGGGACACGCCGCAGGAACAGGCCGAGTGGCCGGTGTCTGTGACTGTTCCATCTTCCACGCTAACTTAAACACGAGAAGAAAAGACCTTCCAGCCGCCGCCGGCCGCCGTAACTCACCGGCTGCTCAGCCCCGCCCGAGCGGAGGCCGCGCCCGCAGCCCGGGGAGACGCCTGGGTGCCGGGAGGCGGGAGGGCCGGCCCGGGCCCGCACCCACGGCCGCGCTCCCCCGCCCTGAGAGCCGTGGGGCTCCTGTGGCCGCGCCAGGTGGGTGCCCGCCAGGTGAAGGTGCCGCTGCGGGGCGCCTGGCCAGGTCCTTCCTTGAGACCCCAGGATGCTACCGGGGTGCCTCGCCCCCAGTTCAGGGGGCACATGTGACCCAAAACGCACAGGAGGGTGGGGGAGGGGCGGGCACCCTCCACTCCCCCAAGCCCCTCCCGGAGCAGCCCCCAGAGCACCGGCCAGGGTGGGCCCCGGCAGGCGGCGGGTCCCAGACCGCAGAGGAGCCGTGACCGGCCGGGTGGGGCGTGTGGGGGAAGGTCCGCAGAGGAGACGGCTGGGGCTGGCCAGGGAAGGAGAGGGTGGCTAGAGAGGCCAGGGACAGCGAGGGCCCCAATGCCTGCTCCCCAAGAAAGCCTGCGCACAGCAGAGACCCCTGGGGAGCGCCGTGCCCCCAGTTCCACCCGCCAGGAGTGGCCGCTCTGCTGCGCGACGCTGTGTCTGTCCCTTGGATGCCCACCACGCCGCAGGGCCAGGGGCTTTCCAGGAAACTGAAATAGCGAGGGCGGCCTCGCCGGAGGCTCCAAGGCCCACACGCGGGCCTTCCCCATGGCCTGTCCCCCCGCCAGGCCCAGCGGCGTGAGCAGCATCTGCCGCCGCCTGTCCAGCGCCTCTGCCGGGTGCCCACGGCCCCAGGCCCACGGCTGCCTTTGCCTGGCACCCAGCGTCCGATGCTGCACGGCGGCCTCCGCCCCCGTCTGTCCCAGCCCTGGCCCCCCGCGGTGGCGGGCACAGGCCACGCCCAGGCAGCCCCAGCCAGAGGGCGGACGGACCCCGCTGGCCCCCTGCCACGCCTTGGCACCTCGTGATTCTGGGGGCAACGGGAGGCGAGCGGGCCCCCAGAGGCTGACGACCCCCGCAGCTGCCCCGGGCCGCCTGAGACCGCGGCTGAGAGCGCGGAGGCGCTGGACGGGGCCGGCCTTGTGCTGATGAGAGACCGAGGCTGGGGAGCCAGAGGCCGGCCGAGGCCCAGCCCCAGGGCCGCAGTGACAGGCGGAGCCGCCGCTCCCCGCAGTGTGTCCGGGGGCCGTGGGGCTTGGGACCCCTGGAGGGGGGTGTCTGGGGACTCCCTCCGAGGGTCACGTTGGGGTCTCGCCCGTGAGGCGGCAAGAGGGGTGGGGGTGGGGCTGCCTCCAGGCCCCTGGCCTGGCAAGGGTGGCGAGGCCGGGGCGTGTGGGGTGCCCGCGGGAGCCAGCGGGCACGGGGGGGGCTGCCCTCGGCTCCGTGGGAAAGGCAGGGGCGGGCGAGCGGGGCAGCCCGCGGGGGTGCCGGGGAGCAGAGCCCCCGAGCCCTCCCTGACCCTGGGCGGGCCGGGCCGGGCCGGGCTGGGGGCAGGGGCAGCCGCGCTAAGCAGGCGCGCGGGGCAGGGGCAGGGGATGTGCCTGGGAATATTGATGCTCTCCGCGCCCACCTGGGGCTGCGCGGCTCAGAAATACAATATTTGCAGGTCTTTTTCATAAAGGTCTTTATGGGCTTGGAAATTTAAACACCGCGGAGCCTGAGCTGAATTGGAAAGCAAAAGTCTCTAAGCTCGCACATCTGAGAGGAAAAAAATTCAATTAAGTGGGATTTTAGCTGTTTCAATAAAATTGGCCTCTCCCTCGTGGAGATAAGCGCTGCGGGCGAGGGGCGGCCTTTATGCGCGCGGGCCCGGCCTCCCCCTAAACGCGTAATCCGCGCCGGGACACAAAGGCCGCAACAGGAAATCAATGTATAGTCGAATCCATTTGAAAATATAAAATAAACTAATATATGAGTGGAAAATTGACTTCCTATGGATTAAAAGCAGCACAAATAGTAGAAAATCCAGCTCTTAGCACAAGAGGCTGGGCCCGCCCGGCCGGCCACGGGCATCCCCGGGCCCCGCTCGGACAGACGCGCGGCCCCGCCAGGAGGCGCCCGCGCGGGACACGCGGGCCTGGGGCGGGACGGGACGGGCGGGCGGGAGCAGCGGCCGGGGGGAGCCTTCCCTGGGGCCCCGCCCCGTCCCCTCGGCCCTCTGGGCCCCTGGCCCCGCCGCCCCGCCCCACGGGCCGAGGACCTCCAAGCTGGGGCCTGGGCCAGGCGCCGGAGGTGACCCTGCAGGCAGCTTGCAAAGGCCCCGCGTGTCCAGGAGCTCAGCCAGGCTACCCGGGGGGCCCAGCTCCCTGACCCAGAGGCCCTCCGAGCCCGGCAGGCCCAGTGCCTCCTGCAGGGGGTGGCCCCATGCCCGGGCCCCGGCCCACCCCTCCGGTCCGGAGCCGCCCAGGCGCAAGACCCTGGCCGGGCTCTCTCGGTTCCCGCCAGCGCGGCTCCGCCTCCCAAGAGCAGGGTCCCCAGCTGCACCGGCGCGGTGGGGCCCAGGCCGCAGCCCTGGCCGGCTCTGCTCGGGGGAGGGGGCGGGCGCCAGCCCCAGGATGTGGCGGTCGGGCTGGCAAACACTGTCCAGGGGTCAGTGCCGGCGCCCGGGCCTTGGCAATCGGGCAGCCGCCCCCGCCCTGGGGAGCAGGTGACAGAAGGTGTCACCCCCTCACCCCAGGACACGCGCCGCCCGGGGCTGCGGAGGGGCGGGCTCCTCACAAAACCGCGCTCTTCGCAAAGTTGTGCAGAATCATTTGTGCCTCGGCGGAGACCCCGGGCCGCTCCACCCTGGTGCGCCTGGACTCCCGTGGGGCTGCCTCGGCCCGTGCTGCCCGCGCCCCGTGTCCCTCCCCGGCCTGGGCCCCGGGTCACCACTGTGGCTGCCACAGACTCAGCGCGAACGGGCGGGGGTGTCCACGCAGCGGGCAGTGGGGCCCTGTGTCCCTTGGGTGCCCCAGCGCAGAGGCGGGAAGGGGGCCGCACCCGGTGAGTCCTGGGACGGGCTGCGCCTTCAGGCCGCCTCCAGGCAGCGTGTGGGAGAGACCCCAACCCCGAGGCCCCCTCAGAGCAGGGCGGCAGCTGCGGGGGGCGGGGGCCGGGCAGGCAGAGATGCAGGAGCCGGGGCGCCTGCCTGGGGCCCGGGGTGCTGCGGGCACTGGCGAGTGTCCAGGACGCGTGGGGGGCGGTGAGACGGGATGGGTCAGGGGCTGGAGAGGTGGGGCCGGGCCGAGCCCAGGAGGTCGGACAAGGGGGCAGGGCTCGGCCGCGGGTGGGGTCTCGGGGAGGGCGGTGTTGGGCACGCCTCTGGGGGGGCTGCACGCTCCCTGCACCCCTCCGGGCGCCCGCAGTGGGCGTGTCTGTGTCACCCACGGGCGCTCGCGGGTCTGAGGAGGCAGCGAGGCCTGCGGGCCAGGTCGGAGGCCGCCCAGGCTGGGCCGGAGGGCCCCGAGGGCCTGGGCCGGGGAAGACGGGTCAAGCGAGGGTCAAGGGCGGCCGGGCAGGCGGCGGCCGGGGGGGCCTCTGGGCCAGGCCGGGCTGCGGGGCGCGGGCACCGCGCAAGGGACGCCCCCCACCGCGGCGCCCGTGTCTGGCGTGACCAACGCATCGATCGCCGGCTGGGGTTAATTAATTAATTAGGGGGGACGGCCCCGGCACCAGGAGCTTTATTAGTACATAAAATGAGTGTTTAAACCCACACGGCCCCGAGTCGCTGTTGAGGCTTTTCATTAAACAAACCTATAAAATTACTTGCCTCATTATGTATTTTCGCGACTTCCTCTCCGCGGCCCCCGCCCACCGGCCTCCCGCACCCGCTCTAAGTGCCTATTTGAAATCAATTTCTCTAATAATGGACTTAATGAGCTCATCAATTAGGGCTGCCATAACCGAATGTAGCCGTGCTCCCCGGTTATCAGTTAAACTCTGGAACTAATTTCCATGCTCCATCTATCACGGGGCGCCCGCCTCTCCGGGCTGCTGCCGCGGGACGATAGGGAGACCCCGGGCCCGGCCCCGGGCGGCGAGGCGGCCGGAGAGGACAATGAGGAGGCCGGCCCGGCCGGCCAGGAGCGAGAGGCCCGCGCGCCGGCGCGTAATTAGCGGTAATGGATGACACGCAGCCCGAGATAAGATGGTCGTTCCGCATGGAAAACCCCATTATGCCGTCCTCGCCTCTCCGCTGCCCGCGGCCCCCGGACACCGCCCACTGAGCCGGCCGCAGACGCGGGCCCCATCCCTGCTGGCCGCAGGCGGGCCGGGGGGCCGGGCGGGGAGCAGGCCCTGGGAGGGCACCCAGGCCCCGGGGGGCTGGGAGAACAGCCCGGGGAGGGGCTCGCAGGACCCTGGGACAGGGGGACCCGGGAGGGCCGAGGGGCATCAAGCAGGGGCGAGGCGAGCTCTGCAGCTGAGGGGATACAGAGGGGCGTCCACGGGCCCAGCATCTGGGGGCAGCGATCCGGAAGGGCCCTGGGCAGGAGAGGGCAGGGCAGGGAGGAGAGGGGCAGGGGCTGGAAGACTGGCTGGGAGTGGGCAGCGGGTCAGGGTCACCTTGAGCGGGAACTGGATGTCCCGGTTCCTGGGACACAGCGTAGGGCCTAGCAGAGACGCGGTGCAACTGGACAGATGGCTGGACGGACGGATGGACGGGTGGCTGGGTGAACAGATGGATGGAGACGGCCGGATAGACAGACGAACAGATGGGCAAGTGGGTGGACAGGAGGATGAGCAGGTGGATGGACGGACAAATGTCTGGTGGGCGGGCAGGGGGCACAGCTGTCCCGCTCCTGGGAGGCGGCCGTCACCTGAGGAGACACGGGGGAGAGGTGGGACCCCAGCCCTGCCGGCCCCTCAGCCTGGACTTCTCTTCGCTGCCCCGTGTCTCTCTTTGGCCTCCAAGCTGACCACCGGCTGTCCCAGAGGGCTGCGGGCACCAAGGGCTCGCTCTGAGTGTCTCCCGGGCCAGATGCCCTCTCGGGGCCTGGTGGAGGGGCCTCTCCTCGGGGCGCCCTTGGCAAGCCCAGGCAGAGCGTGCGCCGGCCTCCCGAGTCCAGGCTGTGCTCGCGGGCCTGGGCCAGCTAGACCTTGCACGCGTCTCCACCAGGGTGGCCTGTGGGCCCAGGTCGCTGGCCTCCCTGAGGCCCTGGGCGGCCCTTGCGATTTCCCCTCTGGCTCCAGCGTTCCTCCGGACAGCCCGCCTTCCCGCCGTCCCCTCTGCTTGGCCCAGGCGCCTCCCTGTCACCCCAGGGTGCTCCTCCCCGACCCAGCACACGGGACACTCTCTGTAGTGGGCAGTCTTGGTCGGTTCTGGGGAGGACAGTGCTGGGGGCCGGCCACCCCCCCAGCCCCACGGGCAGGGTGGGGCCCAGGGGGCGGGGCTCCGGCCTCCCGCGGTGAGTGGCGTGTCGCCGCTTAGCCCGCTGCTCCCGGCCATTTGTCATGATCAGCCCCGCTTTTCTCATTAGCGAAAAGCCATTAGGCCGCTTTATCAGCAGCTGCGAGTTGCCGCTGCCTCCTCCTCCGGTGGCCACCTCCTCCCCGCTGTCCTCGGGGCTAGCCCCGCCCTTCCCGAGCAGCCGCAGGTCCCTGCTCAGCATCCGCACCCCGGGCAGCTCGGACCCTGGGATGGGCCAGTGTCGAAGGGGACCAGGGCCTGGTGACCCCGGATAGAGGATGGTGACCTTGGAGCTGGGAGGTCGGGGACAGGGCCTCACGCAGGATGGGCCCTGCCAGCTTTTGCCGGGGGAGGCACAGGTGGAGAGGAGTGGGCTCCCGGAAGGGGGGGTGTGGCCTCAGGCGCGGTTGTGGGGTGCCCTGGCTCAGGGGGGCAAGATAAGATGCCCCCACTGGGCCTGGGGGTTAGAAGGTGGAGCCGAGGGGGCGTTTGCAGAGGTGGTGGAGGTGGGGGGTGATGGCGGTGGAGGTGATGGCGATGGCGGTGGTGAGGCAGGGGGTACAGCACGTTTCCACCCCCAGGGAAGGGTGGGCGGGTCCCTGCCGGCAGGCGGCCAGCGCAGTCCAGCGGCAGGGCCTGTGGTCGGAGGGAACCTACGCGTGGGGCAGGAGGCAGGACCAGGGGCCGGGGCTGGAGTTCTGGCCCCCCCTGCTCAGCTGAAGGGAAAGCCCCCCTGGGAGGCCAGGGCCACCTCCCTGAGTGGGGTGCAGTCGCCGGCCCCCTGGACCAGCACCCCACACCCATCCACAGCTGCCCTTCAGGACAGCCCGGCTGGCCTGTTCCCGGAGGTCCCCGGGCCCGCCTCCCCTCTCCCCGCGTGGGCCAGGGCCCTGCCCAGCAAGAGGAGGGAGGGGCAGGGCCGCAGAGCACAGACCCGCCATTCCCGCGTGCGGCTGACCTGCAGGGGGCGGGCCGTGCCATCCGGCGAGGCTGGGCCAGGGCTGCTGCCCAGAAGCCCCCTGATCGGGCCGGTGGGCCCTGCGCTCACTCCCGCAGGAGCAGAGCGCCCGCACCTGCCCGCCCGCCTCCACCTCCCACGCTGACCGGGCAGAGCCCACAGGCCCTTCTCGAGGCCACGGCAGGAGCCCCACCTCCCTGGGCAGCCGTGGCACCTTTGCTGGGGCCACCAGGGTGGGACCTAGGGTGCAGAGACCCCTGGCGCTGGTGTGGGGGCCTCCCCCTCCCGGCCGACGGAGGCCCAGGGTCCTCATGCGCCTGCAGCTGTGGTGGGAGACTTGCGGGGAGTCTGCGGCACAGCCCCACCCCTCCTCCACCGGGCGTACCCCAGCCCCCCCCCCCCCCCCCGGCGGCCCTCCCATATGTGCTGACCGCCGGGCCGGGGCCTGCCCGGGGCCTCCGCAGGAGGACGCTGGGGCCGGGCTGAGGCCCTGGGGAGCCCAGGGAGCGGAGCCGCGGCGGGGACAGGGTTAAGCGCACGCGGGCCGGGCCTCCCTCCCCTGTCCCTTTGAAATGGCTCCCTGGTTCCAGAATGACTCCAGCTTCCCCTCTTAATCTGTATTTTACGAGTGAGAAGCTTTGCATTATGCAAATCGCTACATGGAACAGGTGACATTTCAGCAAAGAACACGAGCTGCGGGCTGCCGGCTCAGACATCAGTATCTGTCACCGGGGTGCAGGGGCGGGGGGCTGGCCGCAGGCTCCTCACCCCTTAAGGTGGAAGGCTCTGGCGCCCCGGGCTGGGCACCCCCAGGGCAGGCCCCGGGCCCCCGGCCTGTGGCGGGCAGCCGTGGTGGACGCGGGGCCGGGGGCCTCAGCCTGCAGGTGGGGAGCCCGAGGCAGAGGCCCAGAGCCCCGCCGGCCGCCCCCGCCAGCCGGCGCCCACTCCCCGGCCCCGCTGCTCCCGGCCCCCCGCGCGGTTCCGGACCTGTCTGCTCCCCACCACCCCCAGGGCGCCCCCCGGGAGCCGCGCCCACCCCCGTGTCTGCGGCCCCAGCCGGCGGGTGCCCGTGTGTGGCGGCCATCCGTCATCCGCTGTCAGCGGGTCCACCGTCCATTTCCCAGGAAGTTGCTTGAGAGGAAACGAGCGAGGCCACGCGCCCCACAGGGGCCCCGGCCGCCCCTCAATTTTCCAGCTGAGCACGAGCCCCGTGCAGCAGCGCATCGGCGCCCGCAGGCCGGACTGCGCCCTGGGCAGCCACTGGCAGGGGAGGCGCCGCCGCCGGGACTCGGGCCTCTCTGCGGGTGGGGCTGGCCCGACGCGTGACCCCAGACGACCTTGACGGCCTCCAGCGCAGCCCCGGCAGAACAAGGGGAAGGCTGGCCGGGCTGGCGTCCTGGACCGGGCGACCCGGTGCCGGGGCTCCTCAGGCAGGGCCAGCCGCCCTCCAGGGGACCCTCCGCACCGCCTGCCCTGGGCGAGGCGGGGGCAGCGGGAGGCCAGAGCGGCCGAGCGTGTGCTGCTCAGCCCCCAGGCCCAGCCTGGGGTCCACCTAACAGCGACCGGCGTGAGGAGCAGGGGGCGGGGGCCGGTGCTCCGCCCGCAGCCGGGGCAGGGTGCTCGGGGGCCGAGCCGTGGGGGGCCGGGCGATGGCTGCCCACCTGTCTGGCCTGGCCCCGTGGACTCCCGCTGCTGCCAGTGGCCACCGTCCAGCTCTCAGGCCCCCGGGCGCGCGTGGGCAGCCGCCCTCCTGCGTGGGCGAGGAGCGCTGTCTGGCCCCTGTGGCAGGTGGCGGGAGTCCAGGGCGGGAAGTGCCCGGGGGCGGGGGCAGCGGGTGGGGCCCAGGTAAGGAGGCCGCGGGCCAGCCTGCCTGGAGTGGACACTCCCAGCGCTCCTCCTGCCAGCGGCCCCGCCGCCCGTGGGCAGCTTGCGGAGTCTGGGGCGATGCAGCGAGGGGAGAGCGGGCGAGGTGCTCACAGGTCAGCTGCGCTCGGACGCGCAGGCCCCCGCAGCCCTCCGCAGCCCTCCGCAGGGGAGCCCGAGGGGTGTCTTTAACTTTGGGATCATTTTAGGTTTCGAGAACAGCCCAAAGCTGGCACCGGAACCCTGGGGGCGGCGTGTGCCCGAGTGGCCCGCCTGGCAGGGGAGAGCCTAGAGGGGACGCCCCCTCCCCCCTGCCCACCCCCGGCACCAGAGTCTGCCACCCCACCCCCTGTGAGGGCCTGGCCCCCCTCTGGGGCTCCGGCACCTCAGGCAGAGCCCCTGCTGCCCCGTCCCCAGGCAGGGTGGGGGGCAGGAGCCGCAGGGGCGGGCGGGGCCCCTGGGCAGCGGGAGGCAGGACCATAGCTCCCGCCCGAGGCCCTGCCTCCTTCCACCTCTGGAGTCTCCAGGCCAGAGGCTGAGCTGCCCGTGGGGACAGACTGACCCCTGGCAGGCCGGCCCCCAGAGGGGCCCGTGGGGGTCTGTGGCTCTGCCCATCTAAGACCCTGAAGAGCACCGCACAGGCAAAGGGCCGCGGTCTGCCCCACAGAGGCCCGAGCAGCCGCCTGTCTGCACAGGGATGCCCGCGGGGCTGGGCTCAGTGGCCACCTGGCTGGGCTGCGGGGCCAGGGCTCTGTGGCCACCTCGCTGGGCTTCTGAGGCCCCTCGGGGCAGGCAGGACCAGGACGCGGTGCCCCAGGCAGCACCCACAAGCCCGGGGGAGAGGCTGGAGGGAGGGCTGGGGCGGGCGCTGGCCGGTGTCCCAGGGCAGCTGTGAGGGCAGGGTGTGGGGAGGCTGAGGGGGGCCTGGGCCCTCCGTGGGGTGGAGGAGGTCTGATGGTGGGGTCCCGCCTGCCCCTCGGGAGCTCCCAGGGGGCGCCAGGACAGCAGCCCAAGGAGAAGGCCGCGTGCACCCCAGGAAGCGCCTGGCACCCTCGGGTGCTCCCTGAAGTGCTCCGCGCCGCGGGCGCCTTCTGAGCCTGGGCTCCTCGCAGAGGGGGTGCGGGGCGCCTCCCTCCCCGCTGGGCCGCGCCGCCCCGCCGCGCTTCCACCTTAAGTGGGTCTGATGGGCGCGCGCCGGCGAGCCAGGCTAATATCGGCTCCAATAAAGAGCAAATCAGGGCCCTGCGCGTCTCATCCGCAGTCAGCGCTGATGGCCGCCGCGTCGTAACGACCCCGGCTCCCCGCGATCCGTCACGCGCCCCCCTGGGTGCCGCGGCTCGTTACGCGCGGCCCGGCGGGGGGCGGGGGGGCCGCGCGGGATGACTCCGCATCCGTGACTCGAGGGGACAGGCGGGGGCACCCCGCGGCCGCCGCGGGGGGCGCGTCCTGATGAAACATCCTCCCCAATTGGCGGGGCGCGCTTGGCCGGCGGGGCGGGGCGGGCGCGGCTAATCACCGGCGGGGGGGGGGCGCGGAGGGAGGTGGGGGACCCCCGCGGCTGAGGTCACAGGTGTAGCCGAGGCGGGTTGTGCCCGCGCGGGACGTCACGGTGCAGCGGCCTGAGCGGTGGTCGGGGCGCGGCCCTGGGGGGCAGGGGGCGCCCGGCCGGCTCCCCAGCGAGGGGCCCGGGCAGCAGAACGGGGCGCCCGGCCCTGCACCCCGCCCACCGCCTCCAAAGTGGGGCGCCGGCGGCTTCGCGGCGGGAGGGGCCCCCGAGGCGCTGCACCCCCGCAGCAGTGTCCGCCCGGCCGGCGCCCCGCGGCGCCCTAGCGCGCTCCAGGGAGGGGGGGTCCGACCCCGGGGCGCCCGGGCCCCCGAGGGGGCGCACGGAGGGCGGCCGCTCCCCGGCTCGGGCGGGAGGCGGGGTCAGTGCGACGGGCCGTGACCTTGGCCACTGTCGGAGGACGCCGCGGACGTCCCGCTCCCCGAGGGCTCCCCACGGGCTCCCCGAGGGCTCCCCACGGGCTCCCCGAGGGCTCCCCACAGGGCTCCCCGAGGGCTCCCCACAGGGCTCCCCAGGGCTCCCCAGAGGGCTCCCCAGAGGGCTCCCCAGGGGCTC
This sequence comes from Talpa europaea, assembly GCF_964194135.1. NCBI lineage: Eukaryota > Metazoa > Chordata > Mammalia > Eulipotyphla > Talpidae > Talpa > Talpa europaea. The sequence continues at coordinate 143,587,042 of NC_140071.1, read as the reverse complement.
CCCAGGGCTCCCCAGGGCTCCCGGGGCGGCGCGGGCCGGGCTCGGGAGCGCGGGGCGGGCGGGGCGCGGGCGCCCGGGCGGCCTTTATGTAAATCAAGCCTAATTGGGCCGCCGGCGCTCGTGTAGAATATCATTTTTTTAATTACCGCCCGGCAGGTCGCGCCGCCTGTTGTGAGCCAATTAACATAAATCCCCCGGCAGCAATTAGGGCCGCGCGCGGTGTTATAATTATGCTCGGGCGCGTGTTAATTGGCCTATCTGCCTCTTCGCTTTTTATGCTGCTCGTCCGCTCATTACCGCGGCGTTTAATTCAATTAGCGCCTTAATTAGAGGCGCAGTCGTGTCCGCCGTCGGCCTTGTCAGGGCGCCTGACGCGCGGGCCCCCCGGGGCGCGGCCGGGCCGGGGGCCGGGGCGAGCCAGACCGCGCCCCCCGCCCCGCCGCGCCCCGGGCCCCCGCCCGCCCGCCCCGCCCGCCCCGCCGGGAGCCCCGGCCGCGGCCCAGCCCCGCGGAGCGCCGGCGGCCTTGCTGGGCGCCGCCCGCGGAGCCCGCTCTCCCGCCTGTCAGTTCTCCTGATGAGACCCAGCGGCGCGGCGCGGCGCCCCGGGGACCAACGCCCGCCGCCCCGCGCCCCGAGGGGCCGCGCCTCGCCGGCCGGGCAGGACCGGCGCCCCCACCCGCGGCCCGCCCGGCCCCGGCGGCAGGACGCCCCGGGCGGGCGGCGCGCTCGGGGCCGTTTCGGGGGGCGGCGCCCGCAGCTCGCCGGGGAGCGGGGCGGGCCGCGGGGCGTCCGCGCGCGCACGAGCGGCCCCAGCAAGTCGGCGCGGGGGGTCGGCGGGGCGCGCGGGGCGCCGAGGCCGGGTGGGGCGCGCGGGCCTGTGCCCCGGGCCGGGAACGCGCGGCCCCAGGGCCCGCCAGGCGGGGCCGCGCTCCGGGAGGCCGCGGGGGCATCCTGGGCGGCCCCGGGGCCCGGCGGGGCCGGCGCGGTGGGTGCCGCGGGCCGGGGTGCGCTCCCGGGCGCCCGCGAGGTCCCCCTGGGGCCCGGCCGACCCCGCCGCCCGCGCGGGAGGGAGGCCCGAAGCCCGCGGGCGGCCGAGGGGGAGGGAGGGAAGGCGGGGCCGGCCCGCGCCGCCCCGCGCCCCGCAGGGCAGGAGGAACGGGCCTCCAGAACCGCCCGCACCGCCCCCCGGCGGCCGGGCCCCGCCCCAGGCCCCGCCCCCAGGCCCCGCCCCAGACACCCGCCCGTGCCCCGCCCCAGACCCCTGCCCGGGCCCCGCCCCGGGCCCCGCCCCCAGGCCCCGCCCCAGACACCCGCCCGTGCCCCGCCCCAGACCCCTGCCCGGGCCCCGCCCCGGGCCCCGCCCCCAGGCCCCGCCCCAGACACCCGCCCGTGCCCCGCCCCAGAACCCCGCCCGGGCCCCGCCCCAGACCCCTGCCCGGGCCCCGCCCCCAGGGCCCCGCCCCTGGGCCCGCCCCCTGGGCCCCGCCCCAGAACCCCGCCCGGGCCCCGCCCCCAGGCCCCCGCCCGGGCCCCGCCCCAGACCCCCGCCCCCAGACCCCCGCCCGGGCCCCGCCCCAGACCCCCGCCCGGGCCCCTCCCCTGGGCCCCGCCCCCTGGGCCCCGCCCCTGGGCCCCGCCCCAGAACCCCGCCCGGGCCCCGCCCGGGCCCCGCCCCCAGGCCCCCGCCCGGGCCCCGCCCCCAGGCCCCCGCCCGGGCCCCGCCCCAGACCCCCGCCCGGGCCCCGCCCCAGACCCCTGCCCGGGCCCCGCCCCCTGGGCCCCGCCCCCTGGGCCCCGCCCCCTGGGCCCCGCCCCAGAACCCCGCCCGGGCCCCGCCCCAGAACCCCGCCCGGGCCCCGCCCCAGACCCCCGCCCCCAGACCCCCGCCTGGGCCCCGCCCCAGACCCCCGCCCGGGCCCCGCCCCGGGCCCCGCCCCCAGGGCCCCGCCCGGGCCCCGCCCCAGGGCCCCGCCCGGGCCCCGCCCCCAGGGCCCCGCCCCCGGGCCAGGGGGACCAGCAGGGCCGAACACCACGGGGCAGCAGGCCCCGCCCAGCACGGGGGTGCCCGAGGCCCCCCCCCGCCCGGCGCCGCCCCGGCCTGGGGACGCGCCCGCAGCCCCGGGCCTCGCTTCGGCTGCCCGGCCCGAGGAGGCCGCGGTCCCAGGGACGCCGAGGGCGCTGGGGAGACCCGGGCCCCGCGCCGCGCCCCGCCCCGCGGGAGGCAGCCCAGGCGGACCGCGCCCCGCGCCCCGCGCCCCGCGCCCCGCGCCCCGCCGCCCCCCACAAGCGCCCGGGGCGCCCCGCGGCTCGGCCGTAAACTTCCCGTAACAGCCGCTCCTGCAGCCCCGAGATATTGACTCGGGGAGAAACAATGGCACGAATAAAATAAAAATAAAAAAGTTAATTATCCTTTGTGTTTGTAATTTAATTAAAGATGCAGTAAAGTTTTACTGTTTTTCCAGGTGATGATGTTTAGAGCCCCGAAAAGCTATTTGTGCCGGCGAGATTAAAGTGCATTTTAAAATGTTCCTCCAGTACTTTCACATTTGTTGATAGATTTTTAAATTAAACTTTAAATTGTAATCTAAATTACCTCCAACAATTCATGGTCCCTGTAATGAACTCCCACCGTTCCCGCTGTCACCCGTCGATGATGGAGTGCGGTCGCCCCGCCGCCCAGCCGCGGCGCCCGGAGGAGCCGGCGGCCCCCAGGGCGTCCACCCCGAGGAGCAGGCCCAGGCCCGGAGCGCGGCGAGGCCGGGGGCCAGCCGCAGGGTGGAGAGGACGCGTCCCTGGGCCGCGGGTGCCCCTTCCTCCAGGCAGGCCTCCGCCTCCGCCCCTCCCTCAGGGCCGGAGCTGGTCACCTCCGGGGGCCCTCCAGCGCCGGGCGGCCTGGGCGCCGGCTTCCACACCTCAGCGCCCGGTGGGGTCCTGGGGCTGGGCTGGACCAAGCCAGAACCGGGCTGGAGCCACCCCCTGGCCACTGCTGGCTTTTACTGTCACGTTTTGGCGAACATGGTGTCCCCGGGGTGGGGAGGCGCTTCCAGAAGGTGACGAGGAGGCGTCACAGGACACTGGGCCTGATGTTGAAAGAATGGGGGGGAAGTGTCATAGTCAGGGCCCCCAGAGAGACAGCCAATGAGGGGGGAGGCGGGGGGGGGCAAAAGGGAGGGCGAGGTGGGGCTGGCAGGGCTGAAGCCTGCGAGGGTTGCAGAGACCCGGAGATCCGGGGCTCCCTCTGACCTGGGCCCTCAGAGTCTCGCGTGAAAGCCCCCCCGGGAGGCAGCGAGCTGGTGTGGGTCCCTCGTCTCCCCCCCAGGGGTGGCCATGGGTGGCCGCTGCTGCGCCTCCTGCCTGCTCCGCTTTCCACGTCAGGGCACCATCCTGCAGAGGGCCCGCCTGGCCTCACCTGCCCACCCAGGCCACCCCCACACCATGCGGGGGCAGGGTCTCAGCACAGTGCCGGGGGCAGCGCCAGGGACCCCATCAGTTCTCAGCGGCTGGGAGCCTGAAGGCCAGGGCAGTGGCCAATGGTGGGGTCAGACGTGGGCCATGAACGGCCCCCCAGGGCTCCACACAATAAGCCCCCTCCAGAGCACCAGCACGGCCCCAGGCAGGGCAGTGCCCCCAGGGCGGGGGAGGGCGGGGGGCAGGGTGGCCTTCGCCAGGTCAGCTGTGGGGCTGCACGGCTGCTAGAGACTTGGGTGGGCAGCCAGGCTGGCTTCAGCGGGAATGTCCGCCTTCCAGGGCCCAGCACAGGCTCCGCAGCTGGTCTGCCCCCTCCCCTGCCGCCCAACACCAGGCACGGGGGTGTGCCAGGCCCAGCACCCTGGGGGGACAGACGCCCACCCTCTGCAGAGCGCCCAGGTGTTCACAGCCTGTGGTAACAGCCTCCTCCCGACCGACGGAAGCATCGCCGCCGCCGCACATCCAAAGGCACGGCCTTGTTGGCAGGACAGCGTCCTGGGGGCCTGCTCCTCTGCCCCCGTACCCCACGCTGCTCTCTGCGCCCCGCGTGGGCGCCCCCCACCCCCCACTGGCTCCCACACCCCGCGCCACCTCCCAGTGTCCAGGGAAACCCCAGTGTGGAATGGGGCGGCCTGAGGGGACTGACCACGAGTCCCAACCGCAGGCGCACGCACAAGGGCCATGGAAGGTTTATTCACAAAGGGGGAGTGAAGAGAGGAGCAAGCCGGGGACAAGAGAGAGACGCGCCGGCGGGGCTGCCCTGCCGGCTCGCTGGGCCGAGACCCCGCGCAGCTGAGCCCCGGCCGGCCGTCTGGCCACGCGCCGGGCCCAGCGCCCTCCTGGGGCCCGCTCCGCAGCACTGGCGGCCCTGAGGGCCTGGGGCCTCCGGGCCTGGGTGGGCGGGTGCCCGCAGAGGGGCCGCCTGCTTCCTCGGGCTCCCGTGGCGGCGCACTCAGGCGGCCGGCGGGCACGGGCACCAGGCCTTGACCCTGGGGCCGCTTTCGCGTTTTGCCTCTGTTCCAATCCTCCGGGGGCTCCTCGCCCGCGCCCAGCAGACGGCGCCCAGCAGACGGCGCCCAGCAGACAGCGCCCAGCAGACCCGCGCCCAGCAGACGGCGCCCAGCAGACGGCGCCCAGCAGACGGCGCCCAGCAGACCCGCGCCCAGCAGACCCGCACCCAGCAGACGGTGCCCAGCAGACCGCGCCCAGCAGATGGCGCCCAGCAGACCCGCGCCCAGCAGACCGCGCCCAGCAGACCCGCACCCAGCAGACCCGCGCCCAGCAGACGGTGCCCAGCAGACGGCGCCCAGCAGACGGCGCCCAGCAGACCCGCGCCCAGCAGACCCGCGCCCAGCAGACCCGCGCCCAGCAGACCGTGCCCAGCAGACCGCGCCCAGCAGACCCACGCCCAGCAGACCGTGCCCAGCAGACCCGCGCCCAGCAGACCCGCGCCCAGCAGACCGTGCCCAGCAGACCCGCGCCCAGCAGACCCGCGCCCAGCAGACCCGCGCCCAGCAGATGGCGCCCAGCAGACGGCGCCCAGCAGACCGTGCCCAGCAGACCCGCGCCCAGCAGACCCGCGCCCAGCAGACCCGCGCCCAGCAGACCGTGCCCAGCAGACCCGCGCCCAGCAGACCGCGCCCAGCAGACCCGCGCCCAGCAGACCCGCGCCCAGCAGACGGCGCCCAGCAGACGGCGCCCAGCAGACGGCGCCCAGCAGACCCGCGCCCAGCAGACCCGCGCCCAGCAGACCGTGCCCAGCAGACCCGCGCCCAGCAGACCGCGCCCAGCAGACCGTGCCCAGCAGACCCGCGCCCAGCAGACCCGCGCCCAGCAGACCGTGCCCAGCAGACCCGCGCCCAGCAGACCCGCGCCCAGCAGACGGCGCCCAGCAGACGGCGCCCAGCAGACCGTGCCCAGCAGACGGCGCCCAGCAGACCGCGCTGGCGTCCTGGCGGGAGGCGCCCTCGATGAGGACGTTTCCGCGCCCACGGGGCTGCGACTCGGGTGACTTATGGGGGCGCCGCCCGCTCCGCGCCCGCTCGGGTGTCGCCGTAAAGGTGCAGCGGCCTAAAAAATGAGCCGCGCGCCCCCCGTTTGCCGCCCCCCGCGAGCCCGCGCAGGAGATCGTTTCTCTTCCTGACGGCTGTTGGCGGAGAATTGTTTCCCATTTCAATTTCCCTCCCGGATTTCTATCTGCTGACGCTCCGTACTTACTCGGGTGTCAATTCTGGCTTCTATTTCCCCGGTTTATTCGCTTTATTTAGATGTCCCGGCGCCGGCCCCCGGCTCCCCTGCGCGCATTTGTCAGGGCTCCTCCCCGCGCTCTCGCGTGCCGGCTTCCCCTCCCTCTCCCCATCGCTCTTGCCACAGGTTCCATCATTTCTCAGCATCACACGGGCCGCCGCCAAGCGCTGCGAGCCTTTCCTGGCTCCGCCGCGTTGAAGACGTTCTCTGCTCGCCGGCTCCCTCGCCGCCGGTTCCTGCTGGCTTCACGGCCTCTTTTCAAAAAATGTTTGTTTATTTCCACACACAAGAGCGGGGTGCGGGCCAGAGGGGCGGGGGTGAGGACTCCCAGAGACAGAGCGGGGAGCAGAGCAGGCGGATCCCCTGCGGTCCGAGGCAGCGGACCGCAGGGGGAGACAGGAGGGGTCTGCGCGCTCGTGGGTCCGTGCCCTGCCTGGGGACCGCCCTCGGGCCGCGGAGGGGACAGCCTGAGACTGACTGCGGGGCCCGGGGGGGTCTGGGGGCGGCTTCAGGGGGCCTCCCAGCGCCTGCCTTGTCTGTCTGAAGTACTTCATCGTCACCTTGTGGCTGCCGCCAGCCCGGGCGTCGGTGCTCAGGCGCTCTTCTGCCAGGACACGGGGCTCTTTCGCGCGTGTTTTTCCCCACGCGCGTCCCTGTGGGGGGCGCCGTGGCGTCCCTGGGGGGGGTGCCCTGCGTCACTGTCGGGGGCAGCGCCCCTGCTGGCTCTCAGTGGGCCCCAGGCCTGGTGTATGGTGCCGGGTCAGACCTCACCTTTCGGTGTTGGGGCGCCGGGGGCTCGGGCGGGGTGCCCTCTCCGCTGCGCCTCGTGTCTTGGCAAACGGGGACGGGCCGGGTCCTCCCTCTGTGACGCTGGCGGGAGAGCGGCCCCGGGCAGCAGGCTGCCCACCGCGGCCCGGGCGGCCCTGCTCCCTCAGCCACGCCTAGCCCGGGCAGCCCTGCCCTGTCCCGCGCAGGAGCCCAGCGTCTCCCCCCGGGGCGGCCTGAGCGGCTCCGTGCCGGGACCCCGTTTCGGGCGGGACATGCTGCCTCTGCGGGCGGCGCGGGGCCCACGGGGCCGCTGCGCTGGGTGAAGAGCAAGTCGTGCGCGAAGCTGAGCCGTGTCCAGCGCTGGGGCGGACGCGGCTCACCGGCCTCACCTGGCGCTTGGACGCTTCCGGCGCCCCCCCTCAGCCGCGCCAGGGCCAGGCCGAGCAGTCTTCGGACAAGACACGGGCCGGCCCGACTCCCCGGCCCTCGGAACCGCCACGCGGCGCTCCCCGTCCGCCCTGGTGACTTTCCGGCCGTGGCTCCGATTCCCGCAGCCAGCTCCTGGGCTCCTGCCTGCTGCTGCCCCTTTGCCTCCGGACATTCGGCTTCCCTGCGCCTGCCCTTGGAGCCCTGTCTTCCCGGGCGCAGCCACCCCGCTTCCCGGCCCGGCCGCTCCCAGCCAGGGCGGCCCGCGCCTCCCGTGTGTCCTGCCAGCACTTAGTTTGCTTTTCTCTTCTCCCTTTCGGTAACTGCGGAGACCCTGCCGCCCCCTCCAGGCTGCGCAGCCGCAGGCCGGCCCTCTCTGGGCAGGGGCCCCGGGCCCCCCGCCGGCGCCGAGAGCACCCCAGCGACCGTGGGCGGGCAGGCTGCCCCCAGCCCGCACCCCCCCAGCAGCTGCTCCGCAGAGGCCCGACGTGTCACCGCCGGGGAGCAAATGGGCCTGGGCGGACACCCCCGCGGCGGACGCTGGCTGGCCTGTGCCTGTGGGGGCGGAGTGCAGGGGCAGGCCAGCGCGGGACGCTCCCCTCCAGCGGGGCCAGGGTGGCCCTGTGCGGGCTGAGGGCTTCCGCAGAGGCCCAGGCTGCGGCCCCCAGCTGCCCTCGACGAGTGGGAGCCGGGCCGAGAACCCCGGCCCGCCGCACCCCGCCTGGCGGTCGGCCCAGGTGTCGGGGTCCCCTTTGGGGCGCAGAAGGAAGGGCCGGCCTGGCAGAGCACTAAGTGGGGGCGCAGATATTTAAGCAAAGCGACCCTCGCCAGACCACAGGCGGCCAGCGCCACCGCCGGATGATAAATGGACGCTGTTTTTAAAGGGAGACGCTGCAGAGATCATTTCTATTTGTTTCCGTGGGGCTCCGTCTGGGCTGCAGCGCCCACGTTTGAATGCGGCTGAGGAAGATAAACGGGGGGCGCTGAGTGCTGAACCCTCCGATACCATCGGCGCGACAGGGAAAGACGCGGTGCAATAACCCGCGGCGGCTTTTCTAAATTAAGACCCAGCAGACGACGACGCGGCGCCGCCCGCCCGGCCCGACCGCGCCCCCTCGCCTGGGCCGCCCGCGGGGCCTCGGCTCCTGCCCAGCGCCCCCGGGAACGGGGCCCACGCAGACCCCTCGAGCGGGGCGGGCAGACTGTGGGGGTGGAACCCCGCGGAGCCCTCCTGGCCACCCTCACTCCGGAGCAGGTCCCGCGAGGCTCGGAGGCCGCCTGGAAGCCAGCGGCCCCGAGACCGCCCCATCCCCACCCCCACCCTGGCACCCCAGGCCCCAGACCAAGCGGGTGCAGGACCCAGTCTGGAAGCCGCGGGGCAGCCACCGCGCCCCAGGTGTGCCAGACGGGAGACGCCGCCTGCGCTGCCCAGGCTGAGGGCAGGCACCTGTGGACGGTCAGCCCGGGGCTGGCCTGGAGGAGCAGGGACAAGGCTCGGGCCTGCGAGGCTGGCCCCAGGGGGAGCCCTTGTTACTGGGGTGCTGGGGTCCCCAGCACCCCCGGCAGCCGGCTCCCAGCTGTCAGGCCCCGAGGCTGTCTCCCAGAGGTCGCACACGAGGCGAGGCCCACGACCTGGGCCCGCCAGGACCCGCCCCACAGCCCCTGGCAGCACCGGGCGGGGCAGGGCAGGCGGGCGCGCTGGAGGGATGCCGGGCCTCACTGCTCCCACTGGGGCAGGCACCGGCAGGACCTCAGGGGCCAGTGTCAGACACGCCCAACTGGGCATAGGCCCCATGGGGCAGAGGGTGGACCCAACTGGGATCTGAGCGGTCCGGACACCCTGCCCACAGGCCAGGGCTGGTCACCTCTGCCTCACCTGGGGCCACCCCATGGGCAAGAGAATGACCTTGACCCTTCAGACGGGTCCACGCGCCAGACCAGCCCTCGAAGCCCTCCCCTGCCCACACCCCCCAAACCCTGCTCACCAGTGCTCACCGCGCCCAGCCCCCAGCAGGCCCAGCACAGCCGAGGACCCTGCAGCGCCCCGAGAATGGGAGCAGCTTGCCGCGGAGACAGCCCCGCGCCCGGCCGGCCCTCCATTTCCCCGCCCCCTCACGCCGCCCACTGGTGCCAGGCCCAGTCACAGCCGGGCATCCACGCCCGGGCGCCGGGCTGGCCTCGGCTGGGCCGCCTCACCCACCAACGGGACAGAGGCGGCCTCCCGGGCAGGAGCGGCGGCCGCGAACAGAGGGACCACCCGGGGCAGGGGCAGCGGGGCCTCCGGCGTCCGGGGCAGCTGGCACCGCACCCTCCCTCGGGCGGGCCGTCCGCAGTGCCCTCGGCGCCGCCCGGCGCCCCGCAGCTCCGCCTCGGCAGATCAATAGCTCTGGAAATCTGAAAAGAGCCCAAACAAAGAAGTGGGCTTGTAAGTGCCCGGCTGTATCAGCTGATAAATGGGGCCCTCTTTAAGGGACTTATCTCTTTGGGCTCGCGGGATGAGGGATGGCGCCATTTGTCCTGGGAGCTCGTCTGGACCAGCCGAGGCGGATCTATTTAAAAGATAGCGCGATACCGTCGACAGCAATAGACAGGGTAATTGCGGAGCGGCTGCCGGGGTATAAATTACAGGGCTCTAAGTGGCGGCGTGGCCGCGGAGAGCGGAGACACCCCTGCGATTTACTCGTCCCTCGGCCCGGACGCCTGCTTATCACGGGCCCGCAGGAGAAGCGCGCGCCGGCGAAAAAATTAAGTATTGATCAAATTAACAGTTTTTACTGAGCTTTTTAAGGGAGAAAGGAGAGCAGCAATTAAATTGAGAACACAAAAGACGGCGCGGGAGGACTCCTGACCCCGCGTGCCAAAGACTGTGACACCCACAGGCGGAGGCGAGGCCGCGGCGGCCTCGGATTTACGGCCCGCGCCGGCTGGGCCATCGGCCCGGCTCCCCGGCTGGGCGGGCCGAGGGCCACCTGGGGGCTCCCGCGCGGCCCAGGGAGCGGGGTAAGCAGCACCGCTGGCCCCTGCGCCCCTCCAGGCGGCAGACTCTGCTGGCGCCGTGGGTCCGAGCTCGGGGCAGGACAGGGCTCCAGAGAGGGCAAGAGGGCAGCCAAACTCAGGGATCCGGGTGCTGCACAGCCTGGAGGGCTTCCTGGAGGCAGAGGCAGGTTGGTCTGAAGGCGGGGTGGCTGGGTTAGCCGAGCACAGACCCTTCCTGACTCCTGGCATGGAGCCCGCAGCCCAGGCGGTACAGGCAACTCCCAGTCCCACCCAGTGGCCTGATGGGGGAGCCCTGGGTGTGGACAGGCTGAGACACCTCCACAGGGCCATCTGGGGTCCCCTGGGGTCACTGTGGTCTGCTCCCCTTACCTGTCAGAGAAGAGGCCCAGGGTGAGTGGTGACAGAGGCTGTGCCTGTGCCTCAGGGACACCCCGCAGACACCCCACAGAGGCACCCTGGGCATTCCCCAGGGACCACTCCCTGGGGGGCTGGGCCAAGGGCTGGGGGCAGCCCAGGGGGCCAGCCCCACCATGCGGAAGGGCCAGGCCAGTGTGCTGAGTCCCCGGCTCCAGGACAGGGACTAGGACCCCAACACAGGGGGTCACGAGGGCCTGGAGGGGCCTGATCCCCGTGGAACCAGCCCCCCACCACAGAAGCCAGAAGCACAGGGCTCAGGGCCTCCAAGCAGCCCAGCCGCAGGGCTCAGCGCCCTCTGTGTCCCACACCCCAGAGACAGTGGGGTCACAGCTTGTCCTTTGTGTGTTTTTTTTTTTTTTTTAAGATTTATTTATTCATACAAGCACTGGGCACAGTCAGAAGCGCGGGAGGGTGAGAGGATCCACCAGAGCCAGAGCGGGGAGCAGAGCAGGCAGAGGGACCGAAGGACACTGCTGAGGGGAGCAGCGGGCGGCAGGAGAGGTCTGCGTGCCATGCGGGACCCTCCTCCGGTGGCCGGGGAGCAGCCGGGGATCGAACCGGCGCTGCAGAGGCTGCGGGCAGCTTCGCAGCCCTGCGCTCAACCGCTGCGCCACCAGGGGAGGCCCCTTTGTGTTTTCACATCTTGTTTTCAATTAAACAATTTTGAGAAAATGGTGGATTCAGCTGAAGTTGTGAGGAACTTGATCTGGGGAACGGCAGGCCAGTGCAGCCCCCAGGTCCTCCTGCCCAGAGGCTCCCAAGTGAGAATGTCACCCCACAGCCTGCCAACAGCTGGTCAGCACACGGCCACCGGTGCACTGTCCCCAATGTCCAGCATGTCACCCTGAAGGGCAGGGCAGAGGAGCAGGGGGCAGGGCCACTAGATCCCACCACATCTGGAGTCCCGCCCCCGCCACGCCCCAGGCCTCTCCCCACCGCTTGGGGGCTTCCTAACCCTGCCTCCAGCTGGGACCCCCTTCTGCTGCAGGCCACAGGGCAAGGTCCGCACAGGGCCTGCCGTGTCCTCCAGCCTCCCACCCACCCGGCCACCCCAGGACAGGTGGTCCTCACAGTCAGGCCAGAGCTGCAGGCCCTGCGCGGTGGGGACTAGCCAGCACTGACCACGGCCCCGCCCCACAGCCCTGTCCGGTAGCCAGCCCAGCCCAGCCCAGCCCTGGCCAGCCAGCTGCGAGGCCTTGGGCTGCGGGGTGGGCACCCACGGGACAGCGCGGCCGGGGCCTCCCAGCGCTGGGTCTGCCCCTGTGGCCAGCCCCTCCTGGCCCGCCGAGACCGGGCAGAGGCAGCCCCGCGCCCCCACCGGAGCCGGGGCACATGTCAGTCCTGAGGCTGCGGGTGGCAGGACACGACAGGGGGGCACCGAGGAAACCAGGACGCGCGGAGGGCAGGCCGGCCCCAGGGAGCCATATTTAAGTGTGAGGAATCGCCGGCGGATCCTTCTGGAAGCCCCCGCCGCGACGCCTGTTCTCTGCATAGTAATGTGTCTCTGAAAAAAGAGCCTGATGTATGTTACAGAGGGTATCTCTCTCCCCGAGACAGAACATTTTAATTCCCGGACACCTTTTAGTGATTGCTTCAATTTCCGAAGATTTTGATAAAATCGCGCGGTTTAAGCGCGGCGGGCGGCGCGGGCAGCGTAATGAAACGCTGCTGCTGCGCGGCCTGCATCTGACACAGCCCGGCTCGGGGCTAATAAACGCCAAGTGATGGATGTCGGAGCCGCGATTGTAAAAATATACTTGTAATTGGGTTAATATGCCTTAAAACGCCGCCCATCAGTTATCTCCCTGCGGCGCGGGGCGCGCCACGCTCCACCCCTGCTGCCCGGCCGCGGGCACCCCTCCCGGCCACGGCCCCACCCGCGGGGACCTGGGCCCGGCTCCCTGGGCCCGGCGCGGGGGGCAGGGGCCTGGGGGGCAGGGGCCTGGGGGGGCGGGGGGCTGGCCAGGAGCCACAGGCGTGGAGATGAGGGGCCGGCCACCCCCGGGACAGCCCTGGAGCGAGCAGCTGCACCTGGCCAGGCCGCGCCTGCCGCGCCAGCTCCCCACGGTCCAGCGCGGCGGCCAGCAGCAGGGGCCGGCCCCCGCCCCAGGACCCGGAGGCCTGCAGCGGCCGGCCCTGGCAGGCGACCCCTCGGCTTGTGAGAGGACCCCCTGACCCCTGGAGCAGCCCCCACTCCACCAGCCCAGGGCCTGGGGAGCAGGGGGAGGGGGAAGGGACAGGGAGGGGGAGGGACCCCCACCCGCTGCCCCCCTTTCCCCCCCCCTCTTGCAGGTCCTGGCCCCACCCAGCCCGGCTCTGCCCCCACCACAGCCCCTGCCCTGGGGGTGGAGCCCCTGCCCTCCTGGGGGAGCCCCTGCCCTCCTTGGGGAGCCCCTGCCCTGGGGGGAGCCCCTGCCCTGGGGGGGGAGCCCCTGCCCTGGGGGGAGCCCCTGCCCTGGGGGGGGAGCCCCTGCCCTGGGGGGAGCCCCTGCCCTGGGGGGGGAGCCCCTGCCCTCCGACCTTTCCCGCAGGAGAAGCTGCGGACAGACCGGACGGGGGCGACGAGGCCCCGGGGGCGCCCCCGCGGGCTCGGGGCGGCCGGGGGCGGGTCAGCGTCGTCCAGGCCGAGCGGAGATGGAGCCGCAAATGAAGCGCTGACCCCGCGGGCGGGCGCGCGACCCCGGCGGGCCTCGAAAATTGCTGCCGCGCCGCAAATAGACAATAAGCGCGGCCGGGCCGAGAAAATGGACTCGCCGCGCCGGAGAGTGAATTACTCGCCCCGGCACACGCGCCCCCCAAACCCCCCCGCGGGCCGCGCCCCCCCAGCCCCCGCCAGCCCCAGCCCGGCTCCCCCCGCCGCGCTCCCCACCTCACAGCCGGGCTCCCCCACAGTCCCCGTCCCACCCCACGCCCCACCCCACGCCCCACCCCAGCACCCCCGCCCCCATCTCCCACCCCCCAAGCCCCCAACCCCCGCCCACCTCCCCACCCCCTCCGACCCTCCCCCTCCCCACCCCTCCCCCCACCCCTCCCCCCCAGCCCGGCTCCGCACTCCCGCGTCCCAGGCCGGCTCCCCCACGGCAGCGAGGCCTGAGGGACCCCCTCGTGCCTCAGTTTCCCTGCGTGGGACACGGCTGCGGCCGTGAGCACTGACTGCTCCGGCCGCTCCCCACAGCGGCGCACCCCGCCCCCCCCAGCGGGACCCAGGGGTGCGCAAAGCGCCTCGCGGGGGGGGGGGGGGCTCGGGGGGTGGCGCCTCCGGCTCCAGGGCCCGCGGGGTGCCCCGGCCCCGGCCCCGCAGCGCCCCTCACTCGGGGACTCTTGGGGACCCCCGCCCCGCTGGCGGCCGCCCCGGCTCAGCCCGGCCCAAGGGCCTGGAGGCCGGGCCCGGAGCTGCACCCGCCGAGCCCGCGGGGTCCCGTCCACCCGGCGTCGGGGCCGGGGCAGGACGGGGCGCCCCTCGGAGGCCAGCATCCCGCGCCCCGGGGCACCGCCGCCGTCTGGCTGCCCGCAGGGCGGACCCTGGGCCGGGCTGGGGTGCCCCCCGCCCCCCCCCCCCCGTGCTGATGGACTGGAGCCCCTGGGCCCCGGAGCCTGCGGGCTGGGAGGGAGCCTGAGGGCGGGTCTCCCCCGCCTGGGCGCCCCCCTACTCTCCAGACACTGGGGAGCGGTGGGCGCCCCCAGGGGGGCCAGGAGACCCTGGGCAGCTGGAAGTAAGGGGGCCAGGGTTTAACCAACATCTGGCCCCGGCCGAGGGAGGGAGGGAGGGAGCGTCTGTGCCCGGAGCCCCACACCCAGAGGCTTGCGCCCCGCAACCGAGCCCAGGTGGGCCAGGCCCAGCCTCTGCAGTGCGGGTGTGGGGGGCGGGCGAGGTGGGGGGAGGGGTGGCCGTGGGGGGCCGTGGGGCGCCGTGGGGGGGCCAGGGCAGTGTGGGGCAAGGTGGGGCGGGGCGGGCGGTGCCCCCTGGGCGTGTCCTCACTCCTCACGCCTGTTTCCGGTTTCCCTGACAGTAGCGGGGTGCTGGGCGGGCTGGGGGGTGCACATTTGTCTGCGCTGCTGGGAAATACGAGCGCCCTGAAGCACCAGCGCGCGTCCGCCTGCCTGGCCGCCAGCCGCGTGGATTCTCCTCAGGCCCGTTCCCTCCAGGGGCTCAGGGCGGTGAGTCCACCCGGGGAGGGGCCCCGACAGCGCGGCCCCCACAGCCCTGGCCGCAGGCGCTCGGCAGAGGCTGCAGAGGTGCCCGGAGCCGGAGGCCCCACGCGCCCGTCTGCCAGGGGGCCCGCGAGCCAGGGCAGCCGGGCCGGCCCGGAGAGAGGGACAGGCAGCGGGGGCGAGTGGCCTCAGCGCCCGGCCTCGCGCGCCTGAGGAGGCCCTGTCCCCGCGCCCTGCCCTCTGTCCGGGAGGCCGCCCGGCCCCGGGTCCACGCGCCAGCTCCTGAATCCCAGTCTCCGCCCGGCGCCCGCCGGCCCGGGTGGGCAGGCCCGGGCCGGCCTGACCCGCTCCCCGCCGGAGCCCGCGCTGTCCATCACCCCGCCCGAGGGGGAGCCCTTCGGACCCGCCCGAGCTGAACAACACAATATTTCTGTTGAGCTGTGAAGTTGATTGATAATTTGGAAATGAAATCAATGCGGGCTCTGCTGCTCCTTCCCGAGCATCCTGAGCGGGCCGGGAGCGGGCGGGCAGCCGGGCCTCCCGCCATCTGCCGGGCTGGGCCGGGGCTCCCCGCGGGCGGCCTGTGCCCGGCCCCCCGCTGCTGAGCGCCGGCCTGGGGAGGGCCACGGTCCAGCCTTCACGGCCGGGTGACGGGAGCCCTTGCCCTCTCTTGGGCCTGGGCCCACCGTCGGCGGGCAGGGCCCGCGTCCGAGCCCGCGCCACCAGCTGCCCCTCCCTCCCCGCCCCACAGGCCCCACTCGGGAGGCCCAGGGAGGCCCAGGTCTGCAGCACCCACATCCCCCTCGAAGCCTGGGCTTTCTTGGCGCCACTGAGACGGGGCTCCGACATGTCCACTGTGAGTCCCTGGGCCTGTGGTCACTCGTGGCCCCCAGATCATCGGCACTGAGTTCCCGAGCAGCCTCCTCCCACGGCCCCTCCTGACCCGCCCGGCCTGCGGCCCCCCGCCAGGCCCCGCACACCGCGCTGCTCCCTCGGCCTGCGGGGAGGCCCGCCTGCAGACCCGGCGCCCCAAGGGAAGACTGGCCAGGTCCTCTCCAGCGCAGGGGACAAGGCACGGGTGGCGAGTGGACCATCCGAGGCTGCTGGGCACAGCAGGCAGGGGCTGCTCTCTGGGGCCGGGAGACAGCGAGGAGGAGCTGGAGCGTCCCTGGCGCCAGAACCTGAGAGGCGGGCCGGGCCTGGGGGGCTGGGCGGAGGGGCCCGCATGGGGAGGTGGGCAGGGCACGGGGAGTGAGCAGGCTGTGGGGCCCTCCCCCACCCTGCCTGGCGGCACTTGGCCCAGAGATGGAGTCCTTCATCCCAGAGCCCCCCGCTGGACTCGCCCTCCCGGCCTCAGCCCACAGGCCACGCCCAGCAGCAGGCCACCACACCCAGGGCACCTACCACCTGTCCCGCTGGCCCACTGTCCGCTCCTCATGAACCGACTTTCCTGCCCCTCTGAGGCTGCCCACTGGTCAGCGCCTCCGGCTCGGCCAAGGACATCAGTCCGGCTGTTGACCTCAGAACTGCCCCAGCCACCCCACCCCCAGGGCAGCCCCCTCACCTCAGGGCTGGACCATGAGGGCTGTGGGCCCTGCCTGGTGACCGTGGGCAGACCCCCGGGGCAGGGCGCCTGGGCGCCGCGCTGTAGGCCTGTGGCAGGTCGGAAGTGGAGTGCAGACAGCGGCCTCTTTCCTGGCTGGGCAGCTGTACTGCTGGAGAGCGTGCGGGCTGTGGGGTCCAGATCCCTGCAGCCCCAAGACCCTCTTGCTGGCAGACGCCACCTGGGCCGCCAGCCTGAGGCCTTGAGGTCAGTGGACAGTCTGCCCCAGAGACCAGCCCTCGGGCCAGGCACCAGCAATCAAGTTGGCTGCGGCCTGGCCCCAGCACCCCTTTCCATCTGCCAGGACAATGACCCCCGGCCCCAGCTGGCACAGGGTGCCCTGCCCTGAGAGGACAGCAGCAGCCTCCATGGCCAGACACCGCTCCGTGCCCCTCCCCCCGGGCCCCGAGCCTCAGGCGGGCACCGAGGCCCGGCGCAGGAGCTACTTTGAGTGGCCCTGAGTGGCCACCGGGGAGGACAGTCCCGGCCCCCCGCCCAGTAGACAGCAGCCCTGGGCGCTGCCCGGATTCCGTGGGCAGGAGGGGCAGGGCCGGCCCAGAGCAGCGGCGGCCGGCGAGGCCCGAGGCCCAGCCCCCGGCTGGCCGCTGCGGGCGGGAGGGCCGAGGAGCCATTGACCGCCGCATTGATCCCCAGGGCGCAGCGCACAAATCATTTTGCACTAAACTGCGGAATCGATGGAGAAATCTCCCGGAAAATTTATATTAAAAGTCTCTGTTTGCCTAAATGAGTTCCCTGTGCCCCATATTGAATATTTGGCTGATGAATTGAATGGGTTTAAATTTGAACATTGCAGACCCATTAAAGAATGAATTCTTAAATCAAACCCTGCCATTTATGATTGAGACGAGATTTCCTCTGCGGTGGGCCAGCCGCTGTATAAATCAGCTGTGCGTTTTATACTGAACCATAAACAAGATATAATTCTTTTAAATACACAACAGGTGCCTTAAATCTTTTGATGCATCTTGTATTTATCCCGAGTGCGATTCTGTATTTACACCAGGTCGCGGGGCCTGCTGGCGCCGCCGTGAAGGTTAAAGCCGCCGCCCCGGCTGGCCGGCCTGCAGAGGAGGCCAGAAACCCGCCGGCCCCCACGCACCTGTGGCTGGCACGCACACTCACAGCTGCACATGTGCTCGGTGTGCTCACGGGCACACACAGGGGCACCTGGGCACGCAGTCGATCCCTGAATGCCCACGCATGCCTGCTGCCCGCCTGCGCCTGTGCGAGGGGACGAGCAGGCAGACTGGACCCGGCAGGGGCAGGGTGGTTGGGCCCAGCACACGGCGGGCGGGAAGCGGCCTTCCCGGCCTGGATGGTGAGGGACGCCCTGACATGAGCCGGGGGAGGCCTCAAGGGCTGTTACGGGGGAGGGGCCTGAGCGGGGCTCGCGAGCCGGGGAGGGGTCAGGCTGGCAGGACGCCCACTGCACATGTGCACACTCACACACGCATGCGCTCCCCTCCCCGTGCTGGGGACTCCCAGCCTGACACCCACACACCGGGCCTTCCCCATGCTGGAAATCAGGAACCTCCAAGTACTAGAGACACCAGCAGGGCATCTGGGAAGGCTTCCTGGGGATGGCTCTGCCAGCGCGGAGCCCAGGGGATGAGCACAGCCTCCCCGGGTTGGGAACCACCTCCCCGTCCCTCTGGAGCCTGCTCCCCTCAGCCCCTTGCCCAGCGGAGCACTGCGGCCCCTCCCCCTTCCAGGGCACCGAGCCTGTCCTGTTCTTCCTGGACCTCCCAGGTCATCTCTGCAGACTCAGGCCTCAGAGACCCCCCAAGCCCCGCCCCCAAGTCCTGGCTCCAGTCCTGCCCGAGACCCCCCATGGCTCCCCAGCCCAGCGTGCCCAGCCCCAGGCTCTGCCAAGTGTGCTCAGCAACGACCGGCCCCAGAGCCCACACCCAGCCCCACTCACACTTCTCACCATGTCCACGGCCACTTGCCCAGCTCCACACCCAGGCCCACTCCAACAGACACCCGCCAGCCGCCCGGCACCCCCGCGCTCAGGCCCCTGGAAAGCAGAGGGAGAGAGTCCAGCTCAGTTCACAGGGGTGCCCTGATGCCCGCTCACAGCACACGCGGTGTACAGAGAGTCCCATGCGTGGGTGAGGCAGGCGCAGAGCCATGGATGCACAGGTGCAGGGGTGCAGGTGGGGGTGCAGGTGGGGGCGTGCAGGTGGGGGCGTGCTGGTGCGGGAGGTACAGACACAGGGTGTGTGCTCATGTGGAGATGTGTGTGTGAGCACACGGAAGTATATTGTGCGGTCACACGTGCACACTCGCACATTTTAGGGGAGATGCTTTCCCTCAGGACACGCGCGAGTGCCGGCCAGGGGTGCTGGGCAGTCTCCACACCAGACAGTGCAGGGCGTCGCCCGCGAGGAGGTCAGGTGGTGGCCGGGCGGCAGCGCCCCCGTGGGCCCGACGTCTGTTTTCGTAATCGCCGGAGCAGGTGCGGCGGGAGGCCACATGCCCAGGCCAGGACTGGGGCGGGTCGCACAAGCTTTGGAAATGGTCAGGAATTTGGAGAGGGACTTTCTTTTTTCAAGTTAGTCCAACAGAAGGGAGCAAGGGAGGAGGCCGCTCAGCGCCCCCAGGCCCAGCCCCGGCCAGTGTGCGGGGAGCCCGGCGGTTCCAGCCACAGTCCCCACCTCTGTCCCCACAGCCGGGGGCCCATCCCCACCCCAGGTGTGAGCTGGCCGCGACCCGGCTGCGAGGCGGGGCTTCTGCTGAGAAAGGGCGGGCGGGGAGGGTGCGTGAGGGGCCAGGACGAAACACATGCCAGTTAAACTGATAAGTGTCAAGAAAAACATAAATCACAGTATTTTGAGCAAAATAAACAGAAGATTTTTTTATATATTTATTTTTAAAGATTTATTATTTATGCACACAAGAGCTGGGGCGCAGGCCAGAGATGCGGGGGTGAGAGGACTCCCCAGAGACAGAGCGGGGAGCAGAACAGGCAGACGGACTGAAATACTCTGCTGAGGGGAGCCGCGGGGAGACAGGAGAGGGCTGCTGCGCCGTGCGGGTAGCTCCCTGGCCAGCTGGGGATCGAACTCTTGCTGTAGAGGCTGCGGATTGCTTCATAGTGTGGTGCTTAACCCCTTGCGCCACCAGGGAGGCCCTAAATCACAGTATTTTGAACAAAATAAACAGAAGATTTTAAAACGCGAGGTCAGGAGCTGAGCCGGGTGCGGGGGCTGAGGGGCGCGGCCGCGCTGGCCAGTGGCGTCACCCTGCTGGGCACTTCCCACCCAGACGGGGCGCCGCCTCACTCCCAGGGCCCTGCGAGGCGCCGCCCTCCCTGTCCTGCAGAGGCTGAGGGGCTGGGCTGGGCTCCCGCTGGAAGAGAGAAGGCTAGGCGTCAGGATGGCCGCGGGGCGCCGGCCGGGCACTGGCTGAGAGCCGTGTCTCTGGCTGGCACGGCCGCGCCTGGACAAGCCTTCCTGAAATGCTTCGGGCGAGGGGCGGCGGCGGCCGATGGGCAGTGGCCCCGGGTGGCGTCCTCTCCGGGGGGCAGAGGCCGGCTTCCCAGCTGTCCCACCGCCCTCCTCCGCCCCCGACCCCCCGTGCCTGGTCAGGGCTTTCCCCACACCCGGGCCGCCCGCTTCCAGGCCCGGGGCTGCCACGCGGTGGGGAGCCTCAGGGCCTCCGGCTCCCGCCACATCTGTCGGCCCGTCTCCCAGCCCGCGGGTCCACGTGCAGCCCCAGCCCAGCCTCAGGTGACCCCGCTGGGCCCCAGATGCAGGACCGCCCGAGCAAGCGCACCCCAGCCGGCGTCCTCAGAGCCGTGGGCGTCGTCGTATCCCGTCTGAGCTGCTGGCCGGCACCTCCCCCGCCTGCCGGTGACTCACTTCACTTCCCCGGGGCACGGGCCCGCCACACGCTCCTCTGTCTGTGCATAAAGCCAGGGCTCCAGACGCAGCGGGCAGCCTGGTACCTGGGCCAGGCAGCGGGGGCAGGCCAGGGCCAGGGGTCTGGCAGGGAGGGGGCGTCCAGTGCGGGACACAAGCTGCCTTTACATTCTCGGAGGCCGCCCGTGGCGTCCCCCTTGCCGAGCCCCGTGCTGGGGGCAGCCCTGGGCATGCGGGCAGCCCCTTGCTCTGTCCTGGGTGGTTTCCAAAGTGAACTTGCGTCTTGTGTCGCAAATTCGCACAGACGGGGTGGGGGGGGCACCTGCGCAGGCCAGCAGGGACATGAACTCACCTCCTCCCGCAGACGCCGCTCGGGGGCGCCATGACGCTCACAGGCTCATGGGATGCTCCCGGGCCGTCCACCACACCCCCGTGAGCCCGCACAGGCCGCCCGCCAGGCTGTCCGCTCCCCTTCTCTCTCCAGAGAGGGAGCCCCATGCTGTGCTGGCCAGCGAGGCCTGGGCACCAGGCTCCTACCCCCGCCAGCTTCCTGCCGAGACCACCGCCCCCCGCAGCCCTGCTCAGGAGAGCCAGTCAAGGCCGGAGGCCGCAGTTCCAGGGAAGTTGGCCACCTTAAGGCCTCCCCAAAATTCTGCCCAGCCCTGACCCCCACTCACAAGCCCAAACATAGCCACGTGGTCACGCTCAGGCGCAAGGAATGCTGGGAGTGGGTCCCAGCGGTGTCTGGACCCAGCAGTTTGGGCAGCCCAGGGGCCGTCTCCCTGCCCACCCAGCACGGAGCGCATCAGGCCAGGCGAGCCCCAGCTGCCCACCGAGGAGCCCCCAGCATTCCTTGCCAACCAGCTTCGGAGCCAGCGAGCTCTCTGGCCACAGCCAGGCTGGGCCCATGTCAGCCGGGGGAGGGGGCAGGTGCAGCCCACCAGGGCACAGGTGGCCTTGGCCAGTGTCCAGCTCAGTGATGGCCAAGGCAGAGCTAGCACTGGGCAGGTGGCCCCTGAGGACGGGGTCTCCTTGAGCCCACAGGCTTCTGGCTAGGCCTGCCAAATGGCGGTGCCTGGACCACTGCCCTGGTCCCACCCCACAGAGCTCTGTCCAGGCTCGCCCCAGCCAGACTCAGGCCAGCCCTCAGCGCTCCTGGTGGCCCCACATTTCCAAGCTCCCTGAGGGCCCCTGGAGCTGCCAGAAGGCCTGAGGGTAACAGGCCACAGCCAGCCCCTCGAGGGCCCAGGGTGGGCAGGATGGGAGGTCCAGCTCCCCAGTGCCTGGCCCGCGGAAGGCAGGGGCCGGCTGAGCAGGCGGAGGGCGGGCACTGGCTCCTCTGTCCCCCACCCCAAGACAAGAGCAGGCACCATGATGCCCGCGGCACAGGTGGGGATGGCGTGCCAGAGGTCTGGGGCAGCTCCCACAGCGACTGCCAGCCTGCTGTCCTGTGCCACGCTGAGCAGCCAGCACGCTGAGTCCACTGTCAGCACTAGCTGTGGCCCCAGCCCTCCCAGGCAGGGACAAGGATAGGGGGCCGGCCTGCCTCTGCACTGGCCTTCCAGCCAGCCGCCTGGCCCCTGGTGCCAGGCTGCAGAGCCGAGGGCAGGCTTCCTGTCACTCCCAGGGGCAGGCCTGCGGCTCGGCCATGGCCGGGCCACACGGGCCACTCGCCGCAGCTCTGCTGGGCAGGCCTTCTCAGTCTACTGGCCGGGGAGGCCCGCTCTGTCTACTGGCCAGCGCGCGAGGCCACCTGGCCGCCCGCCTTCCGGGCCCAAGCCAGCCGGCCCCTCCTGCGGCGGTGGCGGCTGCACCGGTGACCTTGTGATAACCTGAGTGCCATCCGTCAGCGGCCGGCCGCCAGGCTCCGGAACACTGCGGCAGCTCATCTGAATTCAAATTAGCCTGGGAGACGCGCGGTGCCAGCCATAACTCAGCGCGCGGAGCGCGGCCGCCCGCGGTCGGACATCACATACATTCCTGGGGCGTCGGACAGGGCTGCTAATGAAAATATCAATCAAAAACTCGGCTGACTTAATGGTCAATTTAAATTAATTAATTGGGGAGGAGAAAAAAGTCGAGGGGGCAGCATTGGTGGCTCCGCCTCTGTGGGCGGTGAGAAGCGGCTGGTGCGGCCCCGGCCGGAGACGGGCACCCCCTCCCCAGGGCCCCACGGGCTCGGGCCCAGGAGCCGGCACCCCCACGTGACCTCAGGGCCCTGCTGGGCCAGCCGCCTAGGGGGCAGCAAGCCGCCCCGAGGGCCGGAAACCTCCGCGGCAGGACGGAGCAGCTCACGGTGGGGTCTGTCTCCTCTGATGCCAGGCCAGCCCACGAGGCCGGCCCCTCGTTTGCCCAAGGGGATGCTGCCACGGCCCGGCCCACTGCGGGGAGGGCGGAGGGTCTCCCAGGACTCCTGCTCGTGACCGCGAAGACCAGGCACCCAAGGGGGGTCAGCACGTTGCCGGCAACATGCAAGGAGACAGGGACAGAGGGACAGACCCACCGGCCATGGGAGCTGACTCCCACGGCCTTGCCAGACCTGATGGACAGCAGACCGAGGTGGGCTGTCCCAGGTGGCTGAGGGGCCTGGCCACAGACACTGGCCTGCGCTCCCACGGAGGTTAGCTGAGCCCGGGTGGGCACGCCTCGGTGTGCAGTCCCCAGGGACAGACTGCCTGGGAGCGGGGGCTGCAGGGGTGGGTGCCAGGGAGCAGGCGTGCAGGGCCCCAGGGGCACCCAGGTAACCGCCAGACAGTTCCAGCTCATCCCTGCCCGCCACTGTCCCCACCCCCTGCCGCCCCGCATCAAGCTCCACTGACAGGTCCTGCAGCAGCATCAGGAAGTGGACCCCAGCTGGGCTGGAGAGGCCTCTAGGCTCACAGGAGCTGGGGGGGGGGCGTGCTTATGTGGTCAGGGTTAGAAATGGGGCACAGTGGGGTGGACAGTCCACCCTGCCTTTTAGAATATGGGGGCAGTCAGTGGGGCTGAGTCAGCAGCGGGGGCGCGGATGTCCTGAGAGGCCCTGAGCAGTCTCCCCCGGCCTGGCCTGGAGGGCAGGGCCCACTGCCAATGCCTAAGAGCCCCGGGGCCTCCATGTACACCAGGAAGCCCGCCCAGGCCTGTCCCCCACAACACTCTGTGGCCACCCAGGTCCCTGGGGCCTGGCACTGGGAGTGCAGGGGCTGCCAGCCCTGCAAGGGGAGGGGACGGGCCCTCTGCCCATCACCCACGTGGGCCAGTGCCCACCCCTCAGACAGCTGGGGTCAGCCGGGAACCACCCCTGCGGGCAACTTCTCAGGCCTGTAGGGTGAGTCATTCCCTAAAGCAACATAGTTCCCAGCTTTCCAGCCCCACCCCAGCCTCCTGGGCCCCCCACAGCCTCCTGGACCCTACCCCAGGCTCCTGGGGAGCCAGGGTGCTGGGTACAGAGCCCCAGACCTCTCCAGACCCCCTGCCCGGAGCGCCTGGCTGTGTGCATTCTCCCCGAGCCCCAGGAGCAGGGGCAGGACAGGAAGCCACCACCGGCACTACCTGCAGGCACGACCAGCCCTGGGGCCTGGTCTGGGGTGGGGCGAGGTTGGGGGCTTGGGGGTCTCTCTTCCCATCCAGAGGGAGCCCAGCACTGTCTCCTGGGGACCAAACCTGGACCCTGTCCACCCAGCCAAGAAGTGGAAGGAATCAGCAGGGTCAGGGGCCTGGGGGCACCCAGCTGACTGGGGCAACCCTCAAGTACCAGGCCCCCAGGCGGCGCCCACCTGAGGCAGGAGGCCATGGCCGGGGCGATCTTTGCTGCCACCCAGCGGCCACTTGGGGCAGTGCAGACAGGCCCAGGCCACTGTTGGGGATGACCCGCCTCCAGGACGCCGCGGAGGCCTGGCCAGCAGGCATTCAGGGGCCAAGGGCACCGGGCTGAGTTCCGGGCACAGCCAAGGTGAGGTCCTCTCAGCGGGCAAGCCCAGGCCACAGCCACCTGGTTCCACCAGTTCCCGGAAGAGTTTGCCATCCACCCTGGCTCCAGCGCAAGAATCCTAGTCACCCAAGAGCCCAGGACCAAGGCCCGGAGGCCCTGGGACACTGGCCCCGTGCCCCTGGGACACCCCCAGCATCGCACACTCACCATCAGGCTGTGCCCAGGCCGCTCAGCACTCAGGGCTGGCCGCCCCACCCCCACCTGCCAAGACACCACAGCGCCCCCCACCCTCCGCCCTGCACCCGCTCAGGAACACCTCCAGGGCCAGAGAGGCCACACACAGACTCTTGCGGCCTGAGAGGACGCTGGGCGCCCCGGACAGCAGTCCCGCACGCCAGCCCTCCTGCCAGCTCTGGGCCGCCCCTGGGCTCAGCAGGGCTGCGCAGGCGGCAGGGAGCCCAAGGTGACTGGTGGTCCGCCGCTTGCTCCCCAGGCCCTGGGCGCACGTCCTGGCGTCCAGGCCGCAGCCCCTGTGGCCATAGGGAATGGACTTCAGAGCCCACAGACAGGAGGGAGTGGCGCTCAGGGTCCATGAGGGGAGCAGCTCCACAGGGAGACCCCAAAGCAGTGCATACCAGGGTGGGCGCAGCTCGGCCTGTCCACACATCCCGGGAGACGCCTGTGGCCGGCTGGCCCACAGGGGCAGCTGTCTGGGCAGTGGTGTCGCAGCCCTCGGGCCAGCGGCGGGAACAGTACGGTGGAAGCCACATGCAAACGAGCCTTTCAGGCCGAAGACAGTCACCACCCAGCGCAGGCTTGGGCCTCCTGGAAGGCAGGAAGGGTTTAGAGAGAGAGCAGTGTCCGTGCTGATACACAGAAATGATCACAGGAGCAAACACGCCGCTGGACACCGCATGGGGTAGGCCTAAAAGGCTCTGATCCACAGAAGCGCGGACTCGGGCTGAGCCTGCGTGAACCCACAAAGCTGGAGGAGCAAAGACGGGTCAACGCAGCAACCCACACTCCAGGTGTCTGGGGACAAGAAGTTGCCGGGACACAGACCATCCTCCCGCACACCCCACAGCCTCGACGGGACGCTGCAAACCCTTCAGAACACACGTTCTTCCCAGCCAGTGCAGTGGCCGCATGGAAACCCACACGCCACCTCACACCCGGAAGACGGTTGACGCCAACACCGCAGAAACTGGAACGCGGCAGGGCGGGCAGGAACGTAAACAGGATGGCCGCTGAGGGATAGGACGGAGGGGCCTCGAGGCATCAAACACGGAATGACCTTGGACGCAGCGCTAGCCCTGGGCCCAGAGGGCCGGGCGCCGGGTCTCCAGGCGCAGCAGGCCCCCACGGCCAGGACAGCGCTGCTCCCAGCCAAGGGCAGTGGCGCCCCGGGCCCATGGGAGGGACACACACTGGACTAACTGCACGGGGAACGCTGGTCAGCCTGGGGGGACATGTGGGCCCTGCTGCCCACGGGTGGCCTCGAGGGCGACACTGACAGAGAGCAGGCAGGCCGGAGGGTGAGCGCGCGGGCCAGGCCCCGCGTCAGGACATGGTTGGGACAAAAAGCAGAGGGCGGGCTGGGCGCGGGTGGGGAGAGCAGGTGTGTCAAGGGGCAGGGCTTCATCTTTGCAGATGCAGAGCTCTGGGTGGCCACTCGACCGTTTAATAGCCCTTAGCTGGACACTTAAGATGATTAAGATGGTCAACCTATGTTATACGTATTGTAGTACAATGAAAACTCGGAGTGGGGGTCTCTGAAGAGTCCCTGAAGATGGGCCCTGAGCCAGCTGAGCGTTGTCCTTGGAAGGTCAGGACACAGACACACAGGGGGACGCCCCCGAGGACAGGGGACACGGGACGGCGCGGCCACATGCCCAGGGGAGACCCGGAGGCGCGGCATGGCCTTGCCGGGTCCTGGACTTCCGCCTCCGACACGGCCCCGGCCAGCAGCTTGGACATAAAATTCAGCTCCCGCTGGGAATCTTTATATTTACAAACTAGGACGATCGCTGGACTCTGCTGCTGGGATCGCTCTGGCCACCGGCCGCGCAGGCCCGGGCCGCCGCGCTGGCCTCACCGAGGCTGGGTCCCAGCAGGGAGGTGGGCCAGACTGCTCGCGGACCAGAGTGCGCGGCACGAGTGCACATGGGGGGCAGGGGTGCAGATGTGCGGCGGGGCTCCAGCCTTGGTGTGGGCCGGGCAGCACCCGCAGGAGCGCAGCGCCCGGGGCTCACCCCAGCGGGGGTTCGTCTCTACATCCAAGTGGAAAAACACTTACAGCCTCATTATTTAAACCAAGGCCATGAATCTCAAAATTAATAAAGGATCCAAAAAAGGAAAGCCGCGCCAGACGCGCCCCTAAATCACTCCGAGGTGGAAAGTGACGGCGCGTTTACAGCCCTGGGCCGGGAGGAGCCGGCAGAGAATTCACAGCCTTAAATGCTTTTATTACTGAGCAAGAGAGACTGAAAATAAATGAAGTAAACATTGGACACAAGGAGGGAAAACAGAACAATAAAGTAAATCCATGGGAGGCAGGAGGGGGGAGATAAAGGCGGATTAATGAATTGGAAACGAGAAAAATGGGCGCCCTCATCAGTAAATCCAGGCGCCGCTTCCTCAAAATAAATAAATAAAATAAACAACGCCCGGCCGGCGGCTCCTCGGGGGGACCCGGCGGGCGGGGGGCGGGCGCAGACAGCCCGGGAGTGACAGTGACAGGCGGACACGGGGCGCTCTTGATGAGGCCGACGCCCTCCCGGCCCTGAACCACCAAAACAACTTGGAGAGGCCGCAGAGCCCCCTCCGCGCGGCGGGGAAACGCCGCAAGGCTCGGCCCGGCCGCGGGGGCCCGCGCGGCGGGGACGGGCCCCGAGGGCGCTGCGTCCAGGGGCTGCGTGGCCAGGCCGGCCGCCTGCTGCCGGGGCTGCGGGGCTGGGCGCGGGGCTGGGCGCGGGGCCCTGCGCGCCCGAGACCCCGATCGCGGTCGGCAGAGCCGGCCGGAGCCGGCACGGGGCCGGGGAGCGGCGGGGCCCCCGCGGAGGCGCCCGGCCCAGGCCCAGCGGCCGGGACAGCCGCAGGCGCCCCGCAGGCCGGGCTCGTCCCGCCCCCGCAGGCGGAGCCGCCCGGGCCGCCGCCGGGGGCGCCGCCGGGACCCCAGTTCCGGGCGCGGTCCGGGGGCCGCCCCCCCCGGACGTCCCGGCGCGCCCGCCTCGGCCTCCGCCCCCCGCCGGCCCCGCGCCCCGCGGCCCAGGGGCGGCGGCCGCAGCGACCCGCCCTCGCGCCCGCACAGGGGCCCGCGCGGGCCTCGGCGCGAAGGAAGCGGCGCCGCGAGGTCGGCTGCGGCCACGCCCCGAGCGCGGGAGGAGGGGCCCGGGGCCGCCGCCCGCCGCGGGGCTCCGGCCCGCCCCGCCCCAGGCCGCGCCCCCGCGCGGGAGCGGCCCGGCCTCGGGGTCCCGACCGGCCGCCGCGGGCCGCAGCCAAGGCCGGCCTCACCCGGCCCCGCCCCGCCCCGCCCCGCCCCGCCCCGCCCCGCCCCGCCCGGGCGCGCCCCGCGAAGGCCCGGCTGCCGCGCCGAGGAGCCCGCGCCCCTCCGGCCGCCCGGGCGGGGCGCGCGGGGGGCGGTCCCGGGCCGGCCCCGACAGGCCCCGCCCCCAGACCAGCCCCGCCTGCCCGCAGGCCCCGCCCCCGACAGGCCCCGCCCCGGGCACCCCATGGCCTTCCCGCAGGCCCCGCCCCCAGACAAGCACCGCCTTCCTGCAGGCCCGCCCCTACAGACCCCGCCCCCTGCCCCGCGAGCCCCGCCCCCGGCACCCCACGGCCTTCCCGCCGGCCCCGCCCCCCACAAGCCCCGCCCCGGGCACCGCCTGTCCTGCAGGCCCCGCCCCCACACGGGCCCCGCCCCGGGCTCCCAGGTTTGCCCGCGGGGAGCAGAGACCCTGGGGCCCGCGCTCCCCAGGAGGCCCCTGCCTGCCGGTGGCTGCCGGCTCCGCTCCCGGGAGGCGCCACCCCGCCCTCCACCGCAGGGACGGCGGCTCCCGGCGGCCGGGGACAAGGCAAGGCCGGCCCGAGGCCGAGTGGAGCCCGCAGGCCGCGCGCGCAGGGCCGGGACCCTCTGAAGGCTCGTGTCCCGCTGCCTCCGGGCCTGCAGGGGCCGGGCGGGCCGAGGTGGGCCGCGGCGCCCGCCGCCCCGCTCGCCGGAGAGGCCCACGGCCCCCAGCCAGCCGGCCGGCCCTGCCGATGCCCAGGATGCCCGGGCCTCGAGTCCCTGCTCAGACGGCTGGAGGCACACGTGGGGCGCAGGTCCCAGCCTAGGGCCCCCGCGCCGCCCAGCGCACAGCCGCGGCAGAGCCACTGCAGCAGAGCCTCCTGCACCCGGGCAAGGCCAGGGAGGGCCGGGCGGCCTGTGAAGCTGCTCCACTCCTCACCCCCGGCCAACAGGGCCTGGAAGCCCAGAGCCTTTCTCCATTTCTTACTGCGTCCCCTCCCGCCCAGCCCCGCGGTGGCCTTGCCAGAAGCCCTTCAGCAGCTCTACAAGCCTGAAAGTCCTACTGGGCTTCACTTCCTTGGGCGGGCGCCGCGTCTGCCTCTGCACAGGGACAGGCCCCTGAGCTCTCTCCCGGCCAAGGCTGTGAGCAGCCAGGGCCTGGTCAGCAGCTGCCGCTGGAGCCCTCGCAACCTCAGATGCAGGGAAGGACAAGGAAGGGCCAGACCACCCAGGGCCACCCCTACCTGCAGCACCTATTTCCCCGTCTTCACACTGGAGCCCCTGGCCCATGCCTCCCCGGCTCCCAGATGCCAGCAGCACCTCCCAGGCTGCTCTCGAGCTCTGCCCCACCCGGGGTCTTACTGCCGGGAACCACTCCAAGCCCCACCTTGGCACCGCCGCCCTCCCCTGAGGCTCTGGCAGCTCCCCTCTGCTCAAATGCCCCACTCACCCCTGCTGACAGCCCATGCCCCAGGATAACTGGCATGACACCACCACAGCAGAGCCCAGCATGTGAACAGGCAAGGGCTTCCACCAAAGCCCCTTCCTTGCTAGACACCAAGTTCACATCCCTTCCGGGGTGGCATCCACAGGCCCCGGGTGTGCCACCAACAGGCGTGAACTCAGGCCCCGGGCCCACCCGTCCAGGAAAACCACCCACTGGCAGCAAAGTCCCTGCTGCTCACCTAAGCACACTTCCCACAGCCTGGGGCCTCCGGCCTGACCAGCGTGGTATGGGGGCCCCCGCAGCAGGCTCACCCGAGAACCCAAGCACGCAGAGTCATTGCCGCGGCTACTCTAGCTGGCAAGGTGACAAATGGGTGGAGGAAGGTTCTTTTATTTTTGCAACATCATTCCATACAAAAGCAATAGAAAGTTAACAGTCTTAAGTTTACAACTGAACATTTCAACAGGAAACCTGTACATACATCATTTACAGCAACTTTACACGGGAGCCAGCTGTGACGTTCTCACTCCCCTGGCTGCCTGGCAGAGACGGCCCGTCCCGATTCCAGACGGTGTAACTGGCATAAAACCCGCGAATTTAACAGCTCCATGCAGTCTCTTACCGACTCGGTGCTCTGCCGGAGGCACACGCTCACCTTGACATGGTGACAGGGGGCCAAAACCCAAACCTCCATAAATACATCACAGGTATTAGACTCTGAACCACTCCAGACACCAGGAGCGAGCAGAGCTGGGCTGGTCCCGTGAGCGCACGGCCCTCGGACGAGCGGCCACTGCCCAACCCGAAAGGCCTGTGCTCGCCAGTGAGCGCACGCGGCTGCCGCAAAGGACAGCAGGGGCTGAGTAAGAAGTTGGCTGCGAGATTGCTTCAAGTTCAATTTTCCTCGGATGAAGGTCCATTTTACAATTTAAAACATGCACATACACTCACTATACATAAAATTAATGTTTAAGAAAATAAGGCAAGAGTAACGATCACCAGAGAGCATGAACTATGAACAGGAGCCGTCCAGTTCCCAGGCAGGATGCTGGCCGGGCCGCTCTCGCCAGCAGGTGGGGGCCACGCCTGCCCTCAGCCGCCTCCAGCAGCTGTACCCGTTAGCTCGTGGCTGAGAAGTCTCTCAAGGGCTCTGTTAAACAGGCTTCCAGGTCAAACTCGTCCCCCACGGGGCAGTCCACGTGTCTGACTTTGGTGGGCGTGCCAGAGTACATATCCTGGAAGACAGAAGGCGGGTCAGGGCAAGTTCTCAGCCACATGGGGCTGGCTGCAGGCGGCACTGTCCCTGTTGCCCTGGCCCAGGACACGGCTCGGGCGCTGGAGCACTCGCCAGCACATGCACAGGGCTGATCAGTGACAGCTCAGACAGCAACAACCTCCGCATCAGCCCCATCACAGCCGGTCCCCTACCCAACGCCCGCACCCCACTGAGACAGACGACCATGACCCCTTTGAGGCCTGCACGCAGCCATGAGACAGACACGCGCTCTGCCCACAACCTTTGGGACCTGCGTGAGCACCGCTCGCGACCAGAGGGACCTGCTTGCTGTACCTCCAAGGGGGCAGCTGCCCTGCCCACAGGGGCATTGGCAGGGGTGTGTGCCCAGGGGCAGCGTGGACAGAGGGCTCTCGGCACGGGCGGCGGTGCCTGGTGGGACAGCTCTGTGTTGCTTTAATAATGGGTTCCAATTCTCCATCAGAAGGTTTTAACTGAAAGGTCACACACTTGAGTGTGAAGTGTTTACAGGTGAGGGAGTTCAAGTCAGCTGAACCCCAACATATTGAGACCAACTAAAAGCAACTTTTGCATGAACATTATGAAAAGTTTCTGTCTGGGGCCTCCCTGGCGGCGCTAGGGTTAAGTCTCAGCACTATGAAGCCATCGGCAACCACTGCAGCCTGAGTACAATCCCCAGCCAGGGAGCTACCCACAGGGCACAGCTGACCTCTTCTGTCTCCCCGCTGCTCCCCTCAGCAGTGGATTTCAGTGGACCCACCCCTTCTGCTCCCTACTCTGGGGCGTCCTCTCACCCCCCACGCCTCTGGCCTGTATCCCAGCTCTTGCATACATAAATAAATCTTTAAAATAATAATAATAAAAGCACCAAACTTTAGCCTCAGCTTCAGTTTGCAAGTGGCTGCACTTCCACACCTACCAGCTGCAGCACCCACCCGAGGCCAGGCCAAGGAAAGGCACTTACAAAGTTATCCTGAGAGCTTGTCTGCGACTCAGAGCTGCTTTCTGCAGATTCCGTCTCCATCTCCCCCAGGTCTACAGGGTGTCTGTGAAAGGAAATCAAGGAGGCCCATCAGTCACCCTCACATAACCGGGGGACACGCCCCACAGGCAAGTTCTCCAAACACCATCAACCCCACACTGCAGGTGAGGACGTCCAGGCAAGCCCTCCAGTTCCTGCGCCCCCACGTGCCCCGTCATGCTGCCGGTCAGTCCACAGGTGAGGCTGGCACAGCCACCATGGTTCAGAGCGCACTGGCTGTGGTGGAATTACTGAGCCACATCCACGGGCACCCTTGTGAGCAAAGGCACCCACGAGAAGCCCAGCTTTGGCTGGTGGGGGGAGGACATGGCGGGAAGCCATATTACACACCACCGATATTTCCCGTTCTCTACTCACGGCGAAAATGGGACAACAGTGGTGCACTGGGGCGGGGGAGAGTGAGGTCACATCCACAGATGTGTCAGAAAACAGCTCACACAATATCCCTAGGACATCTCCCCAGCACAAAGCAGATGTTTGTTGAATGAGCGTC
This sequence comes from Talpa europaea, assembly GCF_964194135.1. Taxonomy (NCBI): domain Eukaryota; kingdom Metazoa; phylum Chordata; class Mammalia; order Eulipotyphla; family Talpidae; genus Talpa; species Talpa europaea. Next base: position 143,555,428 of record NC_140071.1, on the reverse strand, counting down.
TACGGGAGAGGGCCTGGTCACGAGGCCGCCGAGGCAACAAAGGCTGGGCCAGCACAGCCCTCTCTGACCGTGCAGCAGACTCAGGCCTCATGAAAATTTTCAAGTAGACACAAGTTTGAAAACCAACAGGGAAAAGGTAAAAGTTTTCCTACATTAAAAATGGGCCTTTTGGGCCTCCCCGGTGGCGCAGCGGTTGAGCACTGGGTTGCGATGCTGCCCGAAGCCTCTGCAGTGCCAGTTCGATCCCCGGCCACCTGCGAGGGTCCCACACAGCATGCAGACCTCTCCTGTCTTGCCTGCTGCTCCCCTCAGCAGTGTATTTTATCAGTCTGCCTGTTCTGCTCCCCGCTCTGGCTCTGGAGAATTCTCTCACCCTCCCGCGCTTCTGACTGTACCCAGTGCTTGCATAAATAAATAAATAAATAAATCTTAAAAAAAAAAAAAGAAAACGGACCTTTCATTTCACTCTTCAACATGAATGATTCAAACACTTCCTAGACTGTCTTATAAACAAACACCCACATGGTCTAGCTTTACAAAGCTTGGTTTTTTCCCCAGCTACAGAAAGCAAGCACAACCCCAGAAGGAAAGCCTTTCTTTGGCCTCCAGAGCCACCAGCCCAGCGGCAGCCATGGGCCCGACACCCTCGAGGCGCGCAGGAAACGCTGCCGCCACACGGAGGAGCCAGGGCCGCTCGGCTCGGGGCAGGCAGGACGCACGCAGGACGCACATTTCCGGCAGGTCACATCCTTCTTCGGCGGGAGGGTCCCAGAAATGCAGAGCCACTTTCCAGAGTTTGATCTGCTGGTCCCATGACCGTCGGCTATACTTCTTGAATTTGTTGGGGGTCTTGGGGTGAATGCCGGGCTGTCGAAGGTGCCTGCAGGAGAGAGACGGTGGGCCTTGTACATGCTGCTCCCCTTTGCACATTGGCTTGAAAATTAACCAGGCTCCAAGAGCAGCACTACTGAGTCAGGCTGGCAGGGAGCCTGCAACGGAGCAAGTGCACAAACATGACCTCCTGGCCTCCAAGGGCGGCTGCCTGCAGGCAGCGCGGGGCTCGCCTCCCTCCGGCGAGATCTGCATGACCTGAAACTCTTTTTCCCCGTCGTGTAAAAAGTTCTACATTCGTGAGACTACGCTGAGAAGTATCATCTAAGTATCAACAACAAAATATAGTTTTTTAAACTTAAAATCCCAGTTTCTTGGTCACTAGTCCATTCTTTACTTACAAAGTAAGTGCCCAAAAGGCACTAAGAACAGCTCTTAGCAGGTGGGAACTATTCCCAGAGTCCGATCCCCCTCAAGGCTGCACCACCACGTGAGGTCCAGGCACACGCCGACCAGGCACCCACCTCGGGACTTCCTTGATGTAGCGATCGTAGGCAATGGTGTTCTTTCCATAGTTGATCTGCTTCTGTCTCCTCATCAGGACGCTTTCGTCTGTCTCCAAATCAGCAGGCACCACAGACGCAGACTCCTTCGAATCAGAACTGAAGAAAAATGAAGTTATTAACAGAACAGGCCTTGCGATTAAAAACACGACGTAAGGGGCCTCGCCTCCCTGGTGGTGCAAGGAGTTAAGCCGCTACCTAGGAAGCTGTCTGCAGCCTCTGCAGTTTGATCCCTGGCCAGGGAGCTACCCACAGGGCGCAGCAGACCTCGCCTGTCTCACCTGCTGCTCCCCTCAGCAGTATATTTCAGTCAGTCTGCCTGTCCTGTTCCCTGCTCTGTCTCTGGGGAATCCTCTCACACCCTCTTCCCACCTCTGGCCTGCACCCCAGCTGTGGTATGCATAAATAAATCTTAAGGGGAAAAAAAAAAAAAACACAACAAAAAACCCTGCAGCACCCACCCCCCGCCTTTTTTTCTAATGACTTACGTATTTATGCACACAAGAACCTGGGTACAGGCCAGCAGTGTGAGGGGATGAGAGGACTCCCCAGAGGCAGAGTGGGGAACAGAACAGGCAGATCGACTGAAATGCACTGCTGAGGGGAGCAGCGGGGGAGACAGGAAAGGTCTGCTGCGCTATGTGGGAGGCTCCCTGGCCGGGGATCAAACTCACACAGCAGTGGCTGCAGACAGCGTCCTACGTTGCATCTTAACCCCTTGTGCCACCAAGGGAGGCCTGAGCCTGCAGCCCTTTCACCCGTGGCTATCTACTGCATAATATTTCAAAACAGGGAAGGGGATCAACAGTCAAGCGCTAGGGCGACAACCAGCACCTCCGTCACCACGTTCACTAACAAATCACAAGCGTCTGCTAGGAAAGAAACACTGACATGGCGCCTACCTTCCTGAGGAGGGTTTTCTCTCTCTTCCAGAGTCATTTATGAGGAGTTTCCTTTTGTATCTGAGAGCAAAATAAATGTTTTTCAGAAGAAACAAAAATGACCAGATGCTTACAGACCTACAGACCGCTGCCAGGCCTTCCCTCGGTGCGGGGTCAGGGCAGCAGGCCGGCTGTCTTCAACCCCCCTCCATCCCCTCTCCTCCCGTGAGGAAGGGCACGTGGCCATCAGCGCACCCCTCACCCGCACGGAAAGCAGGGGCTTCCCCCGGTCGAATAAAAACCCCAGTTTCCGTTTAAATAAACAGACATAACAAATAAGTTTACACCCCCAAAGCCCTGAAGTCTTTTGGGAAAAAGGGTGGGGGAGAGGCTTCTCCTGTCTCCAACCCGTCCCTTCTCCCGCACCCCTGCTCTCAGCCCCGGCGCCCCTGGCGCTGTCACTGCCTCCCAGTCCTCCTCATCCGCTGCGGCGCCACCACGGTCTCTCTGCGCAAAGACAAGCTCCCTCCATTTTACGGAAAATGGCTGCTACTTATGGCTCAGTGCCCCACAGCTTCTTAATCCGACTGTCTGACGGACATCGGGCCACTTCCGCTGCCCTGCCCTGCCCTGCCCTGCCCGGAGCCAGCGGCGCTGCGGCGAACACCCTGCGTGTCCCCATGCATCAACCAGCCTTCGGGCGAACCTTCAGTGACGTCGCTGTTCAGATCTGCTGCCCATTTATTCATCGGGTTGTCTGCCCGTGCCACAGGGTTACAGACTGCGCTAGCACCAGCCACGGCAGCACCAAGTTCGGTCCCCAGCCAGCCAGGGAGCAACCCCCAATACGCAGCAGACCTCTCCTGTTGCACACCCTGCTCCCCTCGGCAGTGCGTTGCCATCAGTCCTCCTGTTCTGCTCCCCCCACTGATTCTGGTGGATCCTCTCACGCCCCCCACCCCCAACACACCCAGATCTTATATGCAAAATAAATCTTTAAAAAAAAGATAAAAAGTAACTACATGTTAGTTATATCTTGTGTGGACACTTCTTCCCATTCAGTGATGTGTCCTTTCAATCTTACATTTTCACAGTGTAAATGCTTTTTAACTAATCCCTATTGTTCACTTTTGCTTTTATTTCCTTTACCATGGGAGGCAAGTCTCTAAAAACATCCTTATTCTCGATGTAACCTAACACTGCCATTGCTTCCTTCAACACATTTTAACGTTCAGGCCTTACGCCTGAATCTTTAACCCAGTCGGGGTTACCTTTTGTGTCTGCCGTGATCCAGCCTCATCCTACTGGTGGTTACCCAGCGCTCCCAGCCACACATGCCCGTAGCGGCTTTATCACGGAACAGGTGCAGGTATTTACGTGAATTTACTTCTGGGTTTTTGACTGTTTCACTGACTGATGTATCCATTTTTGTGCCAATTCCAGTTTCTACCACAGCTGCTTTATAGTGATTTGGAATTAAGTAGCTACACCTTTATTTTTTTCCTCAGAAATAGCTTTGTTATTTGAGATCTCCTGTGGTTTCCTCCCACTTTCAACTGCTTTCTGTTCAATCTCGTTGATATATACCGTATGCTGGCATTTTGTCGGGGCTGTGTTAAATTTACATCACTTACGCAGACTAGTCACTGTGGCGTCTACTCTCCTCACCCGTGGGCAAGGACGTCCTCGCGACTCCTCACGTCACCATCGAGACTCTCTAACATCCTACTCTCATATAGGCTCTTTACTTCCTTAAATGAGGCCAAGCGGATTTTTAATACTACAATAATCAGTGAAGTTACTTTCCCAATTTCCGTGCTTCTCACTTGTTTGTCTATACAAAAGCAAAAGCTGGGGCCTCCCCGGTGGCTCAAGGGGCTAAGCACAGCACTATGAAGCAATCTGTAGCCTCTGCAGCACGAGTTCGATCCCCGGCTGGCCAGGGAGAAGCCCACAGGGCCCAGCAGACCTCTCCTAACTCGCCCGCTACTCCCCTCAGCAGTGTACTTAGGTCAATCTGCCTGTTCTGTTGTTCCCCGCTCTGTCTCTGGGGAATCCTCTCACTCCCCACATCTCTGGCCGGTACCCCAATTCTTGTATGCATTAATAAATCAATATTTAAAAAAAAAAAAAAAAACACCAAAAACCAAAAGCTCATGTTGACTTTGGAAGCTGCCACTCTGCTATATTCATCAGCTCTTTCTCACAGCTTTTGGCAGATTCATCAGGGCTTTCCACACACAGGACCAGGCGGTGGCAACCATTTCATTGCTTTCCCAAAGTGGATTCTGTTTTTGTCTGCTAGCTCTGGCCAAAACCTCCAATAGCAAACTTATTTTACTTTTTTAAAAGATTTATGTATTTATGCTTACAAGAGCTAGGATACAGATCAGAGGCGCAGGGGACGAGAGGATTCACCAGAGACAGAGCGGGGAGCAGAACAGGCAGACTGACGAAATCCACTGCTGAGGGGAGCAGCGGGCGAGTCAGGGGAGGTCTGCTGCGCCATGTGGGTCACTCCCTGGCCAGGGATCGCACAGGCTACAGACAGCTTCATAGGTTGCGTCTTAATCCTTGAGCCACCAGGGAGGCCCAAGAGCCAATTTAAACTGAAGCTGTGACCCGGCCTTGTTCCTGATCTTAAGAAAAAAGTTTTTAGTTTTCCACTGTTATTATATTGCCTTTATTTATGACACAGATTTATTATGTTGAATTGGGTTCCCTTTATTCCCATCTGGTTCAGCATTTTTATCACTAACGGGTGCTGAATCTTATCAGTGTTTTCTCTATATCTACCGATAATACCATTTTCACCTTTATTTTCCATGATAAGAAAATTTTCACTCTACCATCACATACTCCTTGGACACATGTCCGTGGGCTCACCATCCCCTCCTGGAAAAAGACTTATCGCCCAGCCCACCCCCGTCTCACGCCTATGGATCTCATAAGACATTTGCACTGCCATCTCGGCAGCTACCCAATTCCCCACTCCGCAGAGGCACCACCAAAAGAATCACAGTGCCAGAAGGCCATGGTGTGTCCAGCCTCAAGCTGGCTGTGGTGCCCCAGTACAGCCTGGATACCAGGCAGTAATGAATGACTCTCCCGCCTATCCAACTCTCACTGATCACAACCCATCCAACGAGGACCAAGAAATGAGTCCTCAACCATCTCCAGTGTGTCATCTCCCCCAGGACCCCAGGTGAAAATGACCGCCTTCAGTAAAATCAAGCCTTCAAACTGCTGGTCTATGGTGTCAGCCACGCCCCCTTCCTGGCGGGAAACAAGGCAGACCACCAGTATGAGGAGGTATCTCAGAAAAAGGACCAGCTTTCCACAGAAGGGGGTCACCAATAAAGGTCCACAGATGCCCTAAACAAAACCGCCTGATCTCAAAGTAGGATCATGGCCAGAGAGACAAGCTATTAGACAACCTAAGACAAAGAAACTCCCCTGCATGGCTGCAAACCTGCAGAGTGGAGACCCCAGTTAGGGGCGCCCACCACACACAGGGAGTTGTGAGAATTGCTAAAACACCCGTAAGGGAGTCCAAAAGAGGCACAAGCTAAATCAAACACTCCAACTCAACAGCCTAACAAACAACCTATGTAAATCTAGGGTGATCAGAACGTTGGGGCCGACATCAAGGCCGCGCTTCCTACCCAGGCACATGACCCACCCACACAGGCGTGGTGAGGCCGACTAGAAGAGGTGCCACCTGCCCCCATCCCTGAGGAAGCAGCTGCAAACACCACCCCTGACAGAGCTACAGCAGCCCCCAGAATTAAGAACCAACAACACTCTTGTCTCAGCGAGTTTACTCATCTGGAGTGCAGCAGCCCACGGCAAGGGCAGGCGAGACCAGAGCTGCCAGAGACACAGGGTGGTGAAGGGGGCCGCACCTGAGCCACGAGGAGGGGAAGCACTTCAGAATTTGGATACACAGGATTCAGGGTGCAGCACCCCAGGTCCATGGGCCTAAAATTAGGGCCCCTCCTTGTACTCAGCATTTCCAATGCGTTACCTGAGCAGATTCACCTGAGAGCTTGAAAAATGGCTAAAAACCCACCCTGACGGCCTAGGAGTCAGTCTCGGCACTATCACCACCAAGGCCTGAGCCTGATCCCCGCCAGGGAGCTGCCCACAGGCCGCAGCAGAGCCCCCTGTCTCCCCGCCGCTCCGCTCCCCGCGGTGAACCCTCTCACCTTCCCCCAGCCCTGAGCCGCACAGAAGAGCTGCGGCTCTTCCTTGAAAAGCAACTAGAGCCCCGGGCAAGAGAAATAAAAACGCTGGGCCCCCCGGCGCCGGCGCCCGCCCCCGCCCAGCCCAGCCCAGCCAGCCCCGCGGCGCCTCGGCGGGCCCGCACGCACCTCGCCATCTCTCCGCTCACTCGGGTCCGCATCTCGTCCTCCTCCACCGCGCTGGCCCAGTCCGCGCGCCGAGACCCGGGCCTGGGGCCCTCGGGGGTGGTGAAGCTGCCGCGGGCGGAGACGCGCGTCTGAGGCGCGAGCCCCGCCTCGGTGTCCCCTCCGCCCGCCCGCCCGCCCGGGCCAGCCTCGCCCCGGGGCGCCCGCGCGGGTCCCGGCCCCGCCCGCCCGCCCGCCCGCCTTCCCGGCCGCGGGGGCGGCCCCGCGGGCTGCGGCCGGGAGCGGCTGCCGGGACGCGAGCGCCGCGCCGCACACGCAGCCGCGGCCCGGGGAGCGCCGGCGCCCGGCGAGCCAGGGGGGCCCGGGGGGCCGGCAGCGCGGGGGGCCCGGCCCGGCCCGGGAGGCGCAGACCTCGGGGGGCCGCAGAGACCCGCCCCCGCCCGCCCCCGCGCCGAGGCCCGCGCGCCCCCGGCCGGCGCCCACCTGTCGGGCCTGGCGGGGCCCGCGGCGTCCCGGGGCGTCCCGCGCCGACCGTCCGCTCTGCGCTTCCGTCCGCGGCTCCATCGCGCGGGGGGCGGCGCGCTGCGCGGGAGACGCGGTCAGGGGGCCCCGCCCGCCCGCCCCGCGCCCCGGCCGCCCGCCCCGCGCCCCCCGCGCTCACCTGGCGTCGCCGTAGCCGGGCGGGCTGCGCGGGCGGGCGGCCATGGCGCGGGCGGGCGGCGGCGGCCGAGGCGTCTCGTCCCGCGCCGGCGCCGACGGGCTCTGCGCGCGCCCCGCCCCCAACCGCCTTTAAGCGGCCGCGGGCCCCGCCCCAGCGGCGGGCGGGCGAGACCATCGGCGCGCTCGGGGGGGGGGGCCCGCGCGCCTGCCCGCGTCCCGCCGGCGAGCCGGGCCCGGGTCTCGGGCCGCCGGGAGACGCGAGACCTCGGTCCCCGACGCGGGGTCACGGAGGTGGGCGGGCGCGCCGGGCTGGCCGGGGAGACGCCCCAGAGCCGGGCGGCCCCCCCCGCGCCGGTGGCCGGGCCCGCGCGGGTGGGGGAGGGGCGTTGGCGGGAGATTCGGGGACGCGCGGCGCCGGCCCCGATTGGCCCCTCCCAGGAGGGGGCGGGGCGGCGGCGCCGATTGGCTCGGCCTGGCGAGGGGCGTCCGCGATTGGCCCAGGCCCAGCGGGGCGGTCCCCGCGCTGGCGGGAACCGCGGACCCGGAAGGCCCGCGCCCGTTTTGGGGTCTCTGCGCGCGCGGGCGGCTCGGTCCTCGGCCTCCGCCGTCCCGACGCCAAGCGCGCCGCACCCCCGCGGCGCCAGGGCCGCCCCCAGCCCGCACCCGGCCCCCGCGTCCTGCGCGGGCCCCACGGCCCCGGGCGCGCCCTGGGCGCGGAGGGAGGCGGGGTCCCACGCGGGGGGCGAGAACCCCGGGGTCCCCGCAAGCCGGAGGTGCTGCTGGGGCGCCCCCCCCGGCCCCCGCCCCCCCTCCCGGCCCCGGGGAGGGGCGCGCCCCGGGCGGGTCTCCCGGGTCCGAGGCTCAGGCCCCCCCTCCCCCCTCCCCCCCCCCGCCGCTCGCGAGAGAAACGGGACAGCGCGGAGGGCGGCGCCAGCGCGGCTTTATTAGACGCCGCGTCTGCTGCTGCGACAGCCGCGCTTTACGGGCAGGCGCGACTCCACCCGCCGCCCGGCTCCGCCCGCGGCCGCCTTCGTGTGCCGAGTGCCAGGGCCACCGCTGGGCCGCCGCTCCCAGACCCCCGGGTGCGCTGCCGCCTGGCACGCGCGCCGACTGGGCCCCTCCTCCGCGTGGCACAGCCAGGTTTCAGGGTCCAGGGGCACAGGAACCGGTGGGGACCCACCTGTGCCCCCGGCACCGGGAAGACGCCCATCAGTGCCTCAGCCACCGGCCTGCAGGGCTGCGCCTGGGCGCCGGACCAGCACTCTCGTGGCCCGAGGAATGTGGCTGAGGCGCCCGGTACTCAGGGCAGTGCCTCCCGGAAAGGGAACACCAAGCCTGACCCCGCCCTGAACTCCCGGGGCAGGGGAAGGCACAGGCAGGAGTGGCATAACATCCTTCCGGCCCCCAGAAGCGGCCCCCAGAAGCGCAGCTGAAATAACAGCTGATCTGATCCCTCCCAAGAGGCCAGGACCTCCCAGGAGCAGCCCCCAGGCAGTCCCTGTGGGGAGGGGGCGCAGGACGTCGGAGCAGGCTGCGGTGCACCTAGGGCGGGTGTGCGCCACAAAATTAAGGCAAGTGGCCCAGGTCAGGACCATGGGCCTCCCGGGGGGCAGTTCAGGGGGCCGGAAATGCTCTGGAGGCAGATGCAGGGTACTCTGGGCCCAGGGCCCACCCACCCCCAAGCAAGGAGTGAGGGAGAGTGCGCAGGCCCCCACTTCCGCAAGAGCCCCCTTTTCCAGCTGGGCCTCCGCTGGAAGAACAGCCAGTGGGAGAACAGCCCCGGCCCCGCTCAGCGCACAGCACACACATCCAGGATGCAGAAGCGGGCCCGGCAGGTGGGGCAGGGCACACGGCTGGCCAGCCAAGTGTCAGGATGCTGCGGGTCCTGGCGGCTGGCGAACCACTTGCCCATGCAGGTGAGGCACCACATGGGGCGGCAGTAGCACTGCTGGCACTCGCCCTCGGCTGCCTCCTGGCACGTCTTCACCAGCTTCACAGCGGCGCGCGTCTGCATGCAGCCGATGCAGGCCTCCAGCTCCTGTGGGCAGACGCAGCCGTCAGGGGACCCAGCGCTGGCCGCCCGCCCACCCCAGCACCCGGGCTGGCCATGGGAACCACACCTGACTGCTGGGGACGGAATAGGGCGGGTTGACCTCTACCAGGGAGGCGAAGGTATCCAGGAACAGGTCGCCTAGGCTCTGGCGGATGACAACGGCGGCCGCGCTGCGAATGGGCGCCCGGAGTTTTTCACACAGCTCACCATACTCCGCGGCGTTCAGCCTGCACAAGGGGGGCTGCTGGGCGCCGGGCCGGGACCCTTGCAGGGCCCTCGACCGAGACAGCCTGACTAGGACCCTGGGGTGGCGGCGGGGGAGGCTGAGGCTGCACCCCAGGGGGTCCACCACTGCACACAAAGAACATTCCCACCCTGTCACCTGGGGAGGCCGACCCGAGGGAGGGGAGGATGCGAGAACTGCAGCCGAGCACAGAGCCCGGCCACAGCAGGGCCAGGCAGCACGACAGCCCGGCACGGCCGGACCTGGGCAGCCACCAAGTTCCTGTGCGAGCCAGTCCCTGCCGTGTTCCCCGAGAGATTGTAGAGGCAGCTCGGGCAGCCAAGAGGAAGAAGGTGGAGGCACAGAAACCTGGGAGGGCCCCCCCAGGGCAGGGCCACCACACGGGGTGCTGGGAGCTCGCGCCCACGCCCACCCAGCGTCCCTCTCGAGAACGGCAGGCAGGCCGGGGGTGTGGCGGGCATGCCTACCGGATGTCGAAGGCCTGCACAGCGGGGCGAGCGCCAGCCACGCGGATGGTGAGCAGCTGCACCGGCAGGTTGGAGTCGGGCGAAAGCTCGTGCTGCCGCGACGCGGTCACGGTCAGGTGCACGTCTTGCTGCTGGGCCACGTGCACGCGGTAGGCGGTCACCTTCATCACCCACGTGTCCGTCACGATCACCCGGGCCCCTGGGGCCCCCGTGGCAAACTTGTCGATGCGCCTGAACTCGGTGTTGATGGAGGCGGCGACGGCCCTCCAGCCCGACTGAGGGAGAGCGTACAGGGCCAGGGTTCGAGCCAGCGGGTGGCGGGCCCAGCGGTCCCGTGACCAGTAGTAGATGAGGGCGCCAACGACAGAAGGCAGGGCCAGCGCCAGGAAGAGGAACAGCTGCCACGCTGCCGGGGCCTGGCCAGGCACGTAGAGGTGCTTGTCCGAGGCTGCGAAGCACATGCCCACGTAGTAGCCTGCGGGGGACCAGAGAGCCTCAGCCCCAGGCCTCACCCCGCCCCAGGCCCGGCCCCTCCGCCATGGTCTGCTCCCAGGGCCGGTGCGGCCGTGGGACCCGGGACAGGTGCAGCGCCCACGGCGAGGCCAGGACGTCGTGAGCGCAGGGAAGCACCGAGGCCCAGAAAGCAAGTACGGGGCGGGAAGCTCTGCAGGGCCCGCTGCCGGTCCCCACCCCAGGGCCAAGTCTTGGCCTCTGGCCCTGCCCCCCCAGCAGGGCCTCTCAGGACAGCGCCCCAGGAGGCCGACTAACCGTGGCGGGGCTGCCAGTCGGGTCTGAGCTCAGACACTGGGAAGTATCTGCGCCGAAGCCGCCGCGCTTGAGGGCACTTGTTACCTTTCAAAGCCCCAGGTGCGCCCTCGGGCCCCTGAGGTCCAGCCCCGCAAGGGTGGGAGTGGCCGGGCCGCCAGGAGGGCCAGGGGCTCCCGGGGACCTCGGCACCGGCCCTCGCTCGGCCCTCCTCTCGCGGCTGGGCGAGGCCCGCCCTGCCCGGCTCCCTCCGCACCCTCCCCAAGGGGCAGCCCCGCTGCTCCTCGCGCCCCCACCCCGCCCTCCCTGCTCCCGTCCGCGGGGTGTCCCCGGCACCCCACGCGCCGGCCGGTCGCCGCGCACAGGCGAGGACCAGCTTCCCGGTGCGGCGAGCGCCTCGCCCCCCCAGGCCGGCCCCAGCCGCAGGGACCCCGCCGCCGGCGCGCCCGCCCGGCGTGGCCCCGGCAGCGGCCCGGGCCGGGGCTCACCGAGCGGCAGCAGCGCGTGGCACAGCAGCGTGGCGGCCGAGCGGCGCAGGTGGTAGGCCACGAAGGCGGCGTCCTCGCTGCCCAGCCAGCCGGACAGCAGGTTCTGCACCGTGAGCCCCGCCGAGTGGAACTCCGTGGGCGTGAACACGAAGCACACGGCGAACACCAGGTAGGCCAGCGTGAAGGTCACCTCGGGGCTGTCCATCGCGCCGCCGCCGGGCACCGCTCGGGGACGCCCGCCCGCAGCGGGCAGCAGGCCTGGGCGGGGGCCCCGCTCCTCCGGCCGCCGGCGCCGCCTCCGCGCGGGGCACCCTGGGAGTTGGAGTCCGCCGAGCGCGGGGCACCCTGGGAGCTGGAGTCCGCCGAGCGCGGGGCACCCCGGGAGCTGGAGTCCGCCGAGCGCGGGGCACCCTGGGAGCTGGAGTCCGCGCCCTGCCCCGCCCGCGCGGGGCGTCGTGGGAGGCTGGGTCACCGCCCGTCGAAGCATCCGGGGGTGGGGCCGCCGCGGGGCGTTCTGGGAGGCGGCGCCCCGCACCGGCCCGAGGTCGGGAGACGAGCGGCCCTCTGCAAGGGGGCGACTGCGCGTTCCCCTTTACAGCTAAGGGGACTGCGGGCGGCCCAGGCCGCGGCCGTGCAGCGCAGCCCGGCGCGTCCGCCTGAGCCCGAGGCCCCGGTCCGTCCCCCGCCCCCAGCCCGGAAGCGGAATCGCCCGCGCGGAGCGTGGCCGCCGGCGCAGACTCCCATTGGCCGCCGTCCCTGGCGTCCCGCCCCCGCCGCGCGCTGATTGGCCGGACGCGCCAACCGTCAGTATTTGAATCGGCGGCGCCGGCTGCTGGCCCGGGAATCGGCGCCTCCGCCCGACTCTGCGCGGCCGGCAGGTGAGGGGCGCGCCCGGCCCGGCGCGTCCGAGGGCCCTTCCGCGGCAGCCCCGCCTCCCCCGGGCCCCCCCCACGCCCCCGGGGCCCCCCCACCCCGCGGCCCCCGGGCCCCCGCACCCCGCGGCCCCCGGGCCCTCCTACTCCCCCATCCCGCCGGGCCCCGCACCCCGCCGGCCCCGCCCCGGGACCGCGCCCCCTCCCCGGGCTGAGACCCCGCAGCGGCCGCCGCCGCCTGGCCCGACCGGCCCCGGCCCTCCCCAGCCTCACGCCGCGGCCCCGAGACCCCCGGCAGGCTCCCGGGGCCCCTGGGCCCGCACTGCGCCTGGGGCCGTGAGGGCCGGGGAGGGGGCGGCGGGCCGCGGGCCAGAGCCCGCGCCTGAGGGGACCCCGCGTGCCCGTGGACGCCAGTCCCGGAGGGAAGCTCTGGGGTCCCGCAGCGCCCCCCGCGCCCGGCCCGCGCCTCCGCGCCCCCGGGGCCCGCGCAGCTCCGAGGCCTGGGGCGACCCTCTCCGGCCAGGGCCGGCCTGCGCTGGGCCCGCGGCCCCGGACCCGGAGGCCGGTCCCGCCCGCGCGCCCACGCCCGCCCTCTGCGCAGGATGAGCCTGCGCGGCCTCGGCGACGGCAACGCCCGCGGGGACAGGGGCGGGGACCGCTGCGACCTCCTGCCCGCGCGCCCCGGAAGGCCGCCCGCCCTGCGCCCCTCGCAGAAGGAGAACCTGCCGCCCGCCGGCTCGGGCCGCGCCGCGAAGGTGAGCGCGCGGCCCCCGCCGGCCCTGCGGCCCTCGGCCTCCCGGACCGGCCGGCGGCGACCCCGCTCAGCCGCCCGCCCGCCCGCCCCCGCCCTGCAGGTGACGTTCCAGACGCCCCTGCGGGACCCGCAGACGCACAGGCTCGCGAGCCCCCAGCCGAGCGGCAGGCTGGAGGCCGCTCCGGACGCCAGCGCTGGAGGCGCAGACTCGGGCCCAGACGCGGCGCCGAAGGAGAAGTAAGGCCCGCGCTTCCCGTTTGCTCGTGGGCTCGGCCGGAAAACGCTGCTTTGTCACGTCACCTCTGGTCGGGCTTCCTGGGGTTGCGGTGAAGGCCGGGGCCAGGTTCCTGCTGCCCCCCCCACGCGCCTTGAGCACGCAGCCCGGGTCTCTGTCTCACTGAGGCGGGAGCTCTCCTGAGGGCGGCTCCAGGGGTGGGCGCCGTGCCTTTGTTTACAGTTTTGGATCCTGCTGGGGTCCCCCGTTGCAGGCCCGCCTGGCAGCAGCCACCCGGGCCCGCGGGACTGGGTAGAGCTGATTCTGGACTGTGGGGGTCCGCTCTGACTGGTCAGCACGCGGGCTGTTCTGCAGCTCAGCTGCAAGGGCTGGGCCTGGGCCCGGTGGTCAGCTGAGCAGGCGCTGCCCCCTCCGGTTCAGCCTGGCGAGGAGGGCCCTGGTGACGGCTCTTGCATCCAGGTGAGGCCGGCTCAGCCTGTTGGGGACTCCGGACCCTCTGCACTCAGAGGCGGAAAGGGCCCCGCCGGCTCCTTCTGGTGTTTGAGGATGCAAACTGCTCACACCTCCTTTTCCTCGCGAGCGGGCTTTAAATGCCTGGGGAGAGGAGCGACAGTGACGCGTCACTAGCGTGTCCTTCATCCAGAGAGAGACGAGGAGGAAGAGGAGGCCGCCTTGGGTCGCCGCCCCGTGTCCCTGCAGAAACTTCTCCGGCAGATTCTGCTTTTCCAGACCTCCTCGTCTCTCTGTCATCTGCCTCTCGTACTCTTTTTGAAACTCAGCAAAACAGAATTAGAGGTTCAAACTCCTGCCCAGAACAGAAGGGCCCAGCCTGCCTCGTGGCCCCAGAGATTCCCTCCCCTGTCCACTCCCCAGGGTGGCCTTGGGGTCCCGCCAGGCCTGCCGTTATCTCCAGCAAAAGCTGGACCACCGGTCTGCCCCTGATGGGGTGTCTGGCGGTGCCCATGACAGGCATAGACTGGCCTGCGGCCTATGCGCATGCCTGCCCGCCCCACCCTGGCAGCCCCAGCCCTGGTCTGTGGGGCTGCCTGTGGGAATCGGCCCTAGGAGTGGCATGGCCTGGCTTTCCTTTTCCTGCCGGTAGCTGTGTCTCTCGCAGCCAGGAGAATCACAGTAGAGGGGGCCTCCCCGGTGGCGCAGCTGGTTGAGCACAGCGCTGTGAAGCTGTCCGCAGCCTCTGCAGTGCGGGTTCGATCCCGGCCGGCCAGGGAGCTACCCACATGGCGCAGCAGACTTCTATCTCCCCGCTGCTCCCCTCAGCAGTGCTTTCTGTCTACCTGCCTGTTGTGCTCCCCGCTCGCTCTGGTCTCTCACCCTCCGGCGACTCTGCCGTGTACCGCAGCTCTTGTATGAATTAAGAGAATCTCAGTGGAGGGCAGGTGGCCTCCCACATGGTCACTGGTTCTGTCTCTAAACAGCCAACAGTTCGCCAAGGAAGTGGATGCCAAAGCAACCAATGGAATCCTTCAGCAACCAGCAGTGGCCGATGGTGATCTGCCTCTTGGGGATGTTAGACCAGACTCTGAAGACCGGCAACTCTGTGGACCCCCTGCTGCCGCCGCTGACCCCTCAGGCTCTCCCCTGGCCCCAGGGGGTCTCGAAAGCCAAGTGACCTACCCAGGACCGACGTCTGGCTGCCCTGGGCAGGCCCTGGCAGGAAGGGCCTGTCTCTCCACAGAGAAAAGCGTTGTCTCCACCTCTGACGCTTGCGACCCGCCCGCGCTGGTACCCCAAGAGGACTCTCCGGGAGCGGAAGGAGAAAGTGCACCGGGGGCGTCTGATTTCTCTGCCGGGGCTGTGATGCTTGCTGGTGCTGGCCCTAAAGCCATCTCTGGAGAAAGGCCCCTGACCCGGCCACCTGGTGGGGTCCCAAGCAGCCTGGACGACACCGTGGCTGACTCTCTGGAGCCTGGACGGGCTGCGTCCCCAAGTCCTCAGGAGGGGGTGGACAGTGGTCAGGCGGTTGCGTGCCTGAGGAGCGGGCCGGTGCAGCTGGAGTTTGACCTTTCTGATGCAGCTGCTGTCCAGAGGCCGCCCTCACCAGGGGCCCTGCAGAAGTGGCCCAGCCTCCGGCCTCCCTCCACGAGGCCAGAGGCCAGGCCCGGGGAGCCCCAGAGTCCTGCACCCCCAGCCCAGGGCCCCAACCGCCGGGACAGCCTGAACTTGGACCCGTTTGGAGGTGGTGGAGACACCCGGCCCCCTGAGCACCCGACAAGCAGCCCAGCCAGGCCCACAGCCCCAGAGGATGTACCTCCCAGCCGGTGAGTACAGGATTTGCCCGCCCTGTGGCGCCTGCCCAGTGAACGCTGTGCCCACGGTGAGTTTGGCAGCCACAGAAAGCGCCATCACGCGAGGTGGTTCCTCAGCTGCGCTGCCCACACTCACGCGCAGGCTGTCCTGGGCTTTACTTTCCCAGGGTTGTCCCCCGGGGCACCGCCGGCTGCCAGCTTCATTGGCTCCCTAGGCAGCCTGCGGGGCCTCACTGCTGACCCTTTTCAGGCAGGTGCCTGCAGCCCCCGAGCAAGGCGCTGTTGACGGGCAGACTCCAGCAGGGACCGCGGGCCTGAAGGGCGAGGTACGGGCGCCTGCGGGGGAGAAGGCCAAGGGGGGTGCAAGGACCGGCAGACGCTCCCGCCCCTTGTCTCTATGAGGGTGGTGCAGCGGCCGCCCAGGCCCTGGCTGCATGAGGTGCTGCTTTCTCCTCCAGGAGGGGACCCCGCCGTCTCCCCGCGCACAGACGCCCCCGCGCGGCCCGGGCCTGCAGTCGCAGCCCCCCTGCGACCTGAGCGAGGAGCACTTCCGGGACCCGGCCGAGGGTGCGTGTCCACGGCCCTCCCCTGCCCCCACCCCGCGGAGGTGACTCCGGTCCTAGAGCGCGTCCGCCTTGTCCAAGAGAGCAGACTCGCAAAGGGCCTCTGGACACGGGGCGCCTGCAGCGTGCAGAGGCCGGGCGGGAGTACCACCTCCGGCGCCAACAAGCTCAGCTCCGGGCGCCCTCGAGCCTGCGGACGGGTCTCCCAGGCGGGGCCTTGCACGCTCCTCGCTGCTTGGGCACTGGGGGGCGCTGGCCGGGGTAGAGCCCACGGGGCCCTGGAGGCCCATCAGGGGTATTCCTCGAGCGCGACCCCAACAGCTGGCTCGGGGCGTCCCCAGCTGTGCGGACAGCATCAGTCTCTGCAGCCCGAGGGCATGAGGCTTTCGGGTGTGGGGAGCTGCCACCGGCTGTGTCCAGATCGGCTGCGCCTGTTCTCACGACCCGCGTGCCGGCACTGCGGCCCCACACGGGCTGCTGCTGGGCCTGGGGCTCCCCGTCCCCGGTGCGCGGACACGTCGGGGTGGCTTCGGGTTCGCTGCCTGTTTCTTTGCTGGGACGTCGGGAAGAGCTACCAGGGCGCTTGCCTCGGGGGAGAATTTTTCTCCCGCCATCGCCCCTGAGGAGCGACCTCGCTGAGGGGCCCCTTGTGGGGCCGTGAGCTGGTTCTCAGGGCGCTGGGGGCCGGTCTCCGCGTCGGGGGCTGCCACTGGCACTCCAGTGTCTTCAGCGCCTCAAAGCAGGTCCTGGGGTGGGGGGTCACGCCTGCGTGCCATAAAGCCCATGGCGGCGTCTCCCTCCCAGCCCTAGGCACGGGGGCCGAGGTGGACTACCTGGAGCAGTTCGGGGCGTCCTCGGTAAGTGGCACCTTCTTGGCTGCTTTGGGGGGGAGGGGGCAGTGCCCAGGTGCGGCTGCCAGGCCTGTCTCCAGGGTCTTCCCTGCAGCTGGTCAGGCCACGTGCCGGGGCCCCCACCTGGGCCGCCCTGCTGACGCCTGTGCCTGCAGTTTAAGGCGTCAGCGCTGAGGAAGCACTCCTTGTACCTCAAGTTTGACCCACTCCTGAAGGAAAGCCCTCAGCGGCCAGCGCCCCCGGGCCCCAGCAGGTAGGTGCTCTCAGTCTGGGGAGGGCGGCAGCACCGGGGCGCCCTTGGGCTGGGGGCGTGGAAGGGTTCCGGGCGGACTATGAGAGCCAACTCGGGAGGCCACAACCCTGGGGCAGGAGGCCATGTTGGCCGCTCCTGCCTCCCTCCAGAGCCTTCTCCCTGGCGGGTCGGAGACCGCCGGGGCTGACCCTGCCCTGAAGCAAACAGCCCATGTGCTCTGCTCTCAGTGCCCCTGGCTCAGACGCACCCACCCCAGGAAGCCCGCTTGCCACACTGGTGGACCTGGACTTCGGATCCCCAGCAGCCCTTGTGAGTGCTTCATGCCAGGATGGCGGGGGCGGGGGGGGGTCAGGCCTCTACAGGGGGGACCTGGAGGCCCGGCTGGTCTTCGCCCTCAGGTGCCGGTTCTGCCGCCCCCGTGTGCCCTCGGGCCCATCGTGGACCTGCTGCAGTACAGCCAGAAGGACCTGGACGCTGCGGTGAGGGTCCCGCACCCACAGGGGCGCCAGGTGCTAGGTGGGGAGGGCGCCACCGGCTCAGTGGTGTGTCTGTGCAGGTGGAAGCTGCGCGCAGGGAGAGCCTCCTGCTAAAGAGCCGGTGCGAGGAGCTACAGGCGAGGAACCTGGAGATGGGGTGAGCGCTGGCCACACCCCCTTCCTACCCCCTTACCCTCCGTCCTGGCGGGCGTGCCCAGGGCTCAGACAGGCACCTGCTCTTCCACAGGAAGATCATGGAAGGCTTCGAGGGTATCGTGTACCAGGCCGTGGGTGAGTGCAGGCACCCTGCCCTCAGCAGGCTCCCCTCCTCCCTTGCTGCCCCTCAGGGCCCAGCTGGAGTCGGGCAGGCGTCTTCTTGTGGCAGCTGCTGCTCTACGCCAGGTAGCCAGATACTGGGCTGCTGCTAGGGCCAAGCTGGGCGCTGCTTGAGCAGCCTGATCCCCAGGGCTGTGTCCAGGTGGGCACAGGCTGTAGAGGCGCGCATGCCGGGGCCAGGCTTCTCCCGCTGACGGCCCTAGGTTCATTCTGGGAGGGCATGGCGGGTACCTGCCGACAGCCTCTGAGGGGGCAGGCTCCCACCTCCTGCTAGGTGGTGGGTGGTGCTGGGCACCCCACCAACCCAGAGCCCTCATTTTCTTGCACTGAAGAGGAGGCTCAGAAACAGAAGGAACATTCCAAAGCCGAGATCCAGAAGGTTCTCAAAGAGAAAGAACAACTGGCCGCAGACCTGAGCTCCATGGAGAAGTCCTTCTCTGAGCTGTTCAAGCGGTTTGAGAAGCAAAAGGAGGCCATCGAAGGCTACCGCACGGTGGGGGCCCGGGGCTGGAAGCTGACATCCAGGCCTGGCCATTGTACCCGACCCAGGCTGAGAGCCCAGCTGGGCCACGATACCCGCGGGTGGGGCAGGGCTCCTGACTGGTGGCGTCCTGGCTGCAGGACAACCCCCACCCACCTGGTGCTGGGGTCAGGGCTGGGGGTAGTTGCGGGGCCTCCTGGGGAAGAGCCGGCTGAACTTGAAGGTGTGGCTTGGTATTGGGGGAGGAGGCCTCAAGCCCTCAGACCCGGGGGGGGGGGCGCCCACCCTGGCCCTGAGCACGAGGCCCTGGAGGCCTTCAGCAGCTCCCGGTGGGAGTGCCTTGTGGGGCAGGAAGCCGGGCACAGGTGAGGGCACCTAGAAACAGGCCCTGGGGCTACGGAGTCGACAGGCAGGCCGGCGGGATGCCCGGCAGCTGGCTCCCTATCTGGGGCCGCCGGGCCTGGCTTCCTCACACAGGCTCCTTTTCCACCTCACCCGTGTCAGGCATGCGCGCTCCTGGCCACAAAAGCGTCACTGCAACAGGCCTGCAGGAGGGACACCAGGGCCGCAGGGTCACGCAGTGGTGGGCTCACCCAGCAGGGGGTGCTGGGCAGCAGGGAGGCGGGGAGCAGTGGGGGACAGAAAGGGAAAGCCCAGGGGCCAGCAGGCTGTAGGGCGGCAGACTGGCTCCAGGGAGGAGGCACCGCCCGGGCCCGAGGGAAGCGGGGGTGGCCGGGCAGAGGCTGGGACATGACACCGGCAGCCAACCAGGGAAGGGGCTGCATGTGAACGCAAGCAGGCGCTGCCCACGGGCAGGGGGCCAGGGCTGCTCTGCGCCTTGGGAAGAGGCCGCCTTGCAGAGCCGGGGGCACCAGGCGAGGTCAGCGTCCCTCGTGTCCCAAAGAATGAAGCCTCGCTGAAGAAGTGCGTGGAGGACTCCATCGCCCGCATCCAGGAGGAGGGCCAGCGGTACCGGGCGCTGAAGGCCCACGCCGAGGAGAAGCTCAGGCTGTGAGTGCACTGGGAGGGGCCCGGGCAGGGCCTGGCAGGGCCTGGCCGCCGGGCTCAGCCCACCTGCCGCTTCCCCAGGGCCAACGAGGAGATCGCCCAGGTGCGCAGCAAGGCCCACGCGGAGGCCTCCGCCTTCCAGGCCGGCCTGCGGAGGGAGCAGATGCGCGTCCACTCGCTGGAGAAGACCCTGGAGCAGAAGGTGGGCGGGGTCCAGGCCTGCCCCGAAGGGGGGGGCAGCACCTCAGGCAGCACAAGCAACGCCCCGACTCTCCCCAGACGAAGGAGAACGAGGAGCTGACCAGGATCTGCGACGATCTCATTTCCAAGATGGAGAGGATCTGAGGGCTCCCTCCCCGGAGCGCGCCCCGCGTCTGTCTTTGCCAGGAGGCCCCGGTCTGGCTTCCCCCAACCTCGCCGGCTTTCACGCCGGCCTCACTGGTCCGCCTTAGAGGACGACTCAATAAAGTCCCTGATCGCAGCACTGAAGCCCTCGCCCCTCTTCCCACGGAGGTGGCCTGGCCGGGGCCTTGGGGTGAGCAGCACCCAGACGGCCACCGAGAGGCCTCGAGAGCAAGACGGGCACCCGGAAGGGGTCCCCGCAACTCCCTGCGGCCCTTCTGAGCTGGGCATGGGCCCCCGGCCCCTCCCGCCCCAGACTTGCTGTTCCCCATTCGCCGCTGGGCAGCAGGCTCTCGAGGCCCTCACTGCAGAGACAGAGGCCCTGGGTGGGGCCTTTCCTGGGCGGTGGATTCCAGGGGCCTCCAAGCCCTGCTCCCCCCTCACTGCCCTGGGCTGTGGCCGGGCGGCTGCCGCCAGGAGTCGCTACCCACAGGGAACAGCCTGACTGGCCAGAGGCTGCTCACCTCTGCGGTCCAGTGGCCATTTGGGGCACTACCCCATGGGTGGAGGTCAGGGCCCTCACCTGCCCCTATTCCATATGGTCTAGGGGACCGGCGACACCCCAGAATCACTAGGGCCACCTCTCGGGACCATCCCTGTCACCCCAACCTAAAGCAGGTGTGGCTGGAGGCCAGGTCGTGGGAGGGAGGCGCCTCCCCAGCAGGAGCCAGTGCTGCCTCGGGGACTCCCTGCTGCCTTGCCTGCCCCGGGGCCACCCAGAGGTGGGACCCACCTTGGTGGGTGAGGGGCTGGCTGAGGCCTGCAGCCTCTGGCTCTCCGGCGTCCCAGGCTCCTGCCCTGCAGTCTCTCCTCTCCCTCCTGGCCAGAGGCAGGGGCCACACTGGGGGGTCTGGGGGCGTCCTCACCCCACTCACCGGCAGCCTGTTCTCAGCCCCTCCCAGGCTGCTGGCCCCCAGGGGCCTCCCTGGGCAGGCCATGCCAGGCGGCTGCTGTGTCAGGGCACCCAGCCTCGCCAGGGCCGCACTGAGGACACAGGCCGCTGGGCAGCATCCCGGGCCGGGAGCCTCTGGGACAAAGGGGCCTTGTGTGCTGAATGGATGTTTATCCTGGAGCCCAGGCTGACCGGGGCCAGGAGGCCAGGCGGGGGCCCTGGCGCTGGCCGTCCACAGTAAACACGGCCCGGCTGGCACACGGTGTCTGCACTTCCACCCCTGTGTCCTGCGCGTGGGCACGGCCCGGGCCCCGCCAGGGGAGGGGCGTGGGGGCAGGAGCTGCCCACAGGAAGGGGGCAGCCTGGGCCAGGGTAGCCGCCTCAGCTGGCCCCGCCTTCCCGGGGCGCAGGGGCGGTAGTCACAGAGCCCCTCCCCACAGGGTGGTGAGCCTGGACCAAGCTCCCCGCTGCTGGGGGCCAAATGTGTCCCCCCAGATCCGTGCGTTGAAGCCCTCCCACGCATGGGGGGGCCGGTGGGTGAGGCTGTGGGCCTTGGCGGGAGCAGGATGCCCGTTCTCCTGGCCCTCGGGGGTGGCCGGCGGCTCCCGTTCTGCCCTTGCAGCACCTCCAGGTCCCCCAGCCGCAAGGCTGGGTTCCGGGGGAAAGGGATGCAGGGAGCTGATGGCCAGAGACCCCTGCTGCGCCCGCCCCGGGCCCTGGCGCCCCCACCATGTTCTGCCCCATCCTGGTCAGGTGCCCCCACCCTCAGCTGCCTCCGTGCAGGCTGAACCCCAAACTCCCAGGGTCCAAATGAAGGACACCTGTGTGGCCCCGGGCCGAGCCAGGCGAGGCTCTGAGCGCCCCCCGGGCCGCCCCGCGGGAAGCCGAGCTGGGGGCCCGCAGGCTCTTGTGGGGGACTTGTGGGGGACGTGGCCCCGGTTCTCCCCGCGGCAGAGCCGGTCGCCCGCTCCGGCTCCCGGACGCTGGCCGGGGGACCTGAGGGAGCCGGGGGGCCGGCAGGGGGCGCCGTCGAGCTGGCCCGGCCTCCACGGGCTCAGCCCTCGCTCCTTGCGGCGCGTCCAGGCGCGTCCAGGCCCCGCGAGGCCCACTGGGGACCGGCGGGGCTCGGGGACGCGCGGGCCCCTCAGCGAGACCCCGGGCCCGACGCCGCCTCACGGGGGGGGGCGGGGGGGCCGGGACGGGGTGCACTCAGCCGGGCGGGCGGGGCGCGCGGGGGAGTGGCGGGGTGGGAGGGGGTGCCCACGGGCACGCCCCTCGGGCACCCCCCGGGCGGGCAGGAGGCGCCCAGGAGGACTCCTTGGCTGGTGCCGGGGGCCGCGCACCCAGGGTCCCTGCTGGTGCCCGCCTGCCCGCGCGGCCCCTCCGGGGCTGGGCCCTGCGATCTCAGCGCGGGTCGCCGTGCCACCCTCGGCCTTCCACCGGGCTCAGCCCAAGCCCACCTCGGGGCGGGGTGCGCCTGGGAGGACTGTCCAGCGGCAGCTGTGGCCAGACGGGCCCGGGGCGTCTCTTGCACAAGCGCCTGCTGGGAAGGCCGCGAGGACTCAGACTCACATGGCTGGCGCCCAGAGCCCTGCCGCGCGGCCCGCAGGCTGCCCACCCAGAGCCGCCGCCGGGGCGGGGCCCAGACCGCAGGGACCCGCTGTCCAGCCTCGGGCCCAGTGTCCAGCACACGGCGCTCCCTGCTCACGCAGCTGGCAGGGCACTCGGGTCCAGGGGGCCCCGCTACACCGCGGCATCAGCCAGACCTGGCCCCGAAGAGCTTGTGGCACCAGCTCCCAGCGGCCCAGGGCTGGGCCCGGCCTCCTGCAGGGCAGCGGGCCTGGGCCTCCAGACACCCTGCTGCCCCGGGGCCACGCAGGCCAGGCCTGGGGCCATCCTCCCGGGAGAGGTCCCCACGCCTGCCCGGCAGGCCCGCCCCCGGGGCGGCTCTGTGCGCCGGGGAGGCCGCCCCAGCCCGTGGCTGCCGTGCCGGGCAGACGCCCAGACCGGCCCGCACCGACGTGCCTGGGACCCGCCCCAGCTCCCTGCCAGGGCGTGATCTCACCGGCACCGGCACCGGCGCACCCACCCACCCGCCCCCCGGCGACCTGGCCTGCCCGAGGCCCTGCGGGTGCCCCCTCCCACCCGCCCTGGCTTCCAGAGCACCCAGAGGCTCCCCAGCTGCGTCCTCTCCAACGGCCCCAGCGGCCCGGAGGGGTGTTGGGGCGCAAGCAGGGGCGCGGCGGGCTGGGGCAACACAGGGTGTGGGCGGAGGTGGTGGCACCGCGGCTCTGCTGCCTCTGGCCAGGACCCCGAGGGAGCAGGGGCCGCCCAGCAAAGCCAGCAGGCCCCCAGCACAACCAGTGGGGGGCGGCCGGGCTCTCCCGCCGGCTTCTGGGAACCCCCCGTGCTCGGAAGCAGGAATGTGCTTTGCCCCAGTCCAGACTTGCCTGGCCCCGGGCGCCCCCAGCCCAGCCCAGCGCCTCCCGGCCTATGTCCCAAGGAGCGGCCGGCCCGGAGCTGGGGGGGGGGAGCGGGGGGCCTCCGGCGGGGGGGGGACCCAGGGCTGCGGCTTTGCACCCCTCCCTCCAGCCAGGCTCTGGGTCCCACCTTCTCCGAAGCGCCCTGACCGCGCCTGCGGGACGTCGGCCCCCGATGGCCGTGGCGGTGGGGGGAGCGGGCCCGCGCCTGCTCAGGAGAGGCCGCAGTGGGTGCGCTGCAGTGGTGGCACTCCCGAGTGGGCACCCGGGCTGGGGGCTCCCGGGCCCAGAGAAGCTGCAGGCCTGGGGAGAGGCCGGGGCAGGAGAGCGGCCGCAGGACGCGGCTCTGGCCTGGGTCGCAGGGACCTTGGGTCTAGGGGTGAGGGGGGAACCAGGGCAGCAGCCCCAGGGAGGCAGGGGGGGCCGCGGCCCAAAGTCCAGGTGGGAGAGCTGCCCCCTGCCCCTGCGGCGTCCTGGCTGACGACCCGGCGCCCCGGACATGTCCCCGCGGGTATGCCCAGCCCTGGGTGGGGGAGGCAGGCGAGGGCGGCAGCCTGCCCTGGGGGTCTGCGCCAGGTCCTCGGCCGAGCAGGGAGGCCGCGCGGGCCCTGGGGCTCCTCGACAGGGCCCCAGGCGAGCCTCAGTGGCAACGCTGGCTGTCTGGGAAGGGGCCACCGAGCCCAGCAGACGCCCTCCGGGCCCTTCCCGCCCCCGCCCGGGCCCCTCCTTGGGGGCCAGGACCACCCCTGGGCTTCACAGGTGGGGGCTCTGCTCTCGCCATGGCCACCCAGAGAGGCCTCCCGGGGGCGGCGAGGGAGGCCGTGAGGGCGGGGGCCAAGCCAGGAGGGGCGGCGGCCCTGGCCCAGGCCAGGAGGCTTGGTGGGGCTGTGGCCAGGACCCCGGCGTGGCCAGGAGCAGCGGGTACGCTTGGGCGGCGCTCGGAGGCGGGTGGGCTGGGGCCTGACACTGGGCTCTCCTCGCCCTGCCCGCTCACTGCTGCCCTGGGAGTGGCGATCATGGTCATGATTTCCATTTTACAGATGGGGAAACTGAGGCTTGGGCCTGCTGGCTTGCACGGCCCGAAGCGCAGGTTGGTGTCCTGACCGGGGAGCCCTCCCGCCGGGAGCCCGGGGGGCTGCAGGGAGGCTCAACTGGCACAGGGCGAGGGCCTGGCTGGCCCCGACAGGATCCCCTGGGGGATCTGTGCGTCCGCGGGGGCAGGGCTGACTCTGCCCCTCCAAGGAAGGGGGGCGGGCACCCGTGGGGAGCAGGGCCAGGGGCGGGCACTGCCTGCACGGGCACACAGGGGCAGTGGGGGAGGTCGCTGGGCGGCCACTGCCAGGCCTCGGAAGTCTGCAGCTAATAAGATTTGCCCGCTTTGCCTTCCTGGCGGCCGACATCTGCCCGACCCCCTCCTGCGCCCCAGGCCAGGCCAGCGGGCGGTGCCCAGTGCACTGTGCTGGCGGGTGGGCGGCCCTGCTGCTGCTGGCCTGGGGGGTGCCCGCAGTGGGAGCCGCGGCTGTGGAGCAGCGCCCCGCTGGAAGGTGGGCACAGCAGAGCGGAGGTGGGCACAGGGGTGTCGGGCTCGCTCTTGGGGCGGCCCCCACGGCCCCCAGCTTTGTCACAGCCGGCACCTCTAGAGTGACCCAGCCTGACTGGGTGACCTCGAGGGGCCTGGAGGGTGGACAGGCCTGGCTGGGCTGGCAGCCGCAGCCCAGGGGTGAGGGCAGACCATGGAGTTTCCTTCTGCCTGGCACCTGCCTGCTCCCCAGCCGGGGGGCCCTGACCAGCGGCTGAGGGGGTCGAGGCGCACTCCCCCCTCCCCCCAGCGCAGCCATGCCTCCCCCCACGGCGTCACACTCAGCCGCAGCACATGCCTGTCGGCACACCTGTCGCCTGGACCTGCGTCTGCTCCACCGACCACTGCTGGACGGGTCACCGCCTGTCCTCCCACTGGGCCCATATGCTGCCTTGCGGGCCATCGGCCTGTGGGCACCATCCAGGGCTGGAGCTGGAGGAAGGTGGGGGCAGGGCCAGGCCTCTTGGGCATGGGGCCCTCTCTGCAGGGCCTGCACAGACCTTACCCAGGGCCCCCGAGATCCCCTGGGAAGCCTGGCTGGAGCCTGTCAGAGCTGCTCTCGGTGCCAGGGCCTCTCAAGGCCGCCCAGCCCTGCAGCGGGAGATGAGGTGGTGCGGGCAGGCGTGCGGGCGTTGGGGCCTCGCTGGAGGGACAACGTGCCCTGGGGCAGGGGCTGGGGTCTGGGCCGGAGCCCCCCGCCTGCCCGGTGCTGGGCACACCGGCGGCTGCTCAGTGGACATGGGAGGCAGAGGTGCGTGGGGAGGGGGGGTGGAGGGAGGGTGCGGGCGTCTTCCTGTCCCCCTGGTCCTGGGCCGGCTGAGACAGTGCTGGAAGGAGAGGGCAGGGGTGTCCAGCCCACGTGGGCCTGGGAGGCCCCAGGCCAGCAGGGCTCAGCAGTGTGGGCACCTCCCTTCCCGGGAGCTCCCTGCGGGGCTGGGGCAGAGATAAGCCCCCCCACCCGATTAAGGGCAAATCCCAGGAAGTCCCCGCCCCATCCTGAAACCCCATCTGAGCCTGGCGCGGGCAGGACCCCACCCATCCGGGCAGGCGCCCTCCCTGAGGCCAAAGCCTCCGGCCCCGGGGGCAAGGGCTGACCGGCTGGCACCGTCCTTCCAAAGCCAAAGGGGCGTCCCCGGTGCTGCTGGGACTGGGCCAGGGTCCCATAAATGCCCAGTGCCAGCAGTGGGGCCACGGTGTGGGCCATGGGGAGAGGAAGCGTGTCCTCCTTGTGCCCCCTGACAAGCCCTCCTGGCACCTCAGAGGGCTGCTGCCGCAGGCCGGACTCCATCCTGGCGATGGGCGGGGTGCAGGCCCATGGCGGCCAGTGAAGACCAGGGCACCCCAGCTCCCAGGGAGGGCGAGGGCTGCATGGCAGCCTGGTGGCTGGTGGCCTTGTGGGCAGGAGCCCAGGCCGGGCAGCGCTGCCGTGGGGTCGATGGCTCCATCCCCGTGGCCTCAGCCCCCGCCCCTGCCATCCCGCAGCTGCCGCCCACCCGCATCCTAGCGACCTGCACCAGAGCGTGGCAAACCGAGGGGCGGGGCCGCGCGGGCTGGGCACGGCGCAGGGGTGGCCGCGGGCGGCGGGGGCTGGGCAGGCCCGTGCCAGCCCAAGGGGGAGTCCTGGGAGCGGCCTGGGGCTGGCACCCGGCGGAGGGCGGGGGCTCTGTCCGCCGGCCACTCTTCCTGGGCCCCACTCGCAGTCCCGGCAGAGCCTTAGAAAGCGAGACAAAGGCCGGGAGGCCCGAGCCCGGGACGCAGCGGTGGCGCTTCATGGCCCCACTGTAGCAGGGACGGCCGCTGCGTTAACCCTGTCGGTCCTGCCGGCCTCCCAGCGGCGCCCAGCCCGGCGGCTCCCGCCCCACCTGCCCCGCGGGGCCGGGGCCGGGCTCCTCTCTCCAGGCACAGTGCCGGGCGCCTGCCCAGGCCGCCTCCGTGACACGGGCCCCCACCCTCGCCCGTCCGCAGGAGCAGCTCCCCGCACCCTGACCTCCCTGAGGACCTGGACTCCGGCCCCGCGCCCGTGCCCTGGAGGCCCTTCCTCCCCTGGTGGGCTGCAGCCGCAGGGGCCCTTCTGGTCAGCCCGGCGAAGCGCTCGGGGCGTCTTGCCTCCCTGCCTCCTGCCCTAGGTCCCCCTGGGGCAGCACGTGGGAGCAGGGTGGCTCGCTGGGGGCCGGGGCTCATGGCGCAGGACGCGGGCCTCAGAGGACACAGGGCCGCGGGCCCCGCATCTGCACTCCATGTTCCCTGAGGCTCTCAGAGGCACCCCCAGGATTGGGCCGGGCCAGCCCAGCACTGGAAGTTTCCAGCCAGAGCCACACTGGACAGTTCACGGAGTGCAGGGGCGGGCGAGAGAACAACCTACCGGGGGGCAGGAGGGGCTCTGGAGGGGCCGGCCCCCAGCACTGAACCCCAAGCCTGAGCCCGCACCGGGAGGGGAGCTGAGGCCCTGGAGCCTGTGCAGGGAGACGCTGCAGCAGCCCGAGGCCCCCAGAGTGCCCCACGTGCCCCTGCGCCCAAGCCTGCCCCGCCGAGGTGGGGACACGGGCAAGCCAGACTCTATTCAGGCCCCACTCCTGCTGGCAGGACAACCGGGGATTCAGGGCGGCTCTCCGCAGGCTGGGCACCTGGCAGGGGACGGGGCCCCCCGCACCTTGGCTCCCCCAGGCGCAGCAGGCCTGGGGCTGGGTGGACACAGGCCGTGGGGGGCACATCCATGTGCCTCCCAAGACTGGCCGAGGTGGGGGTGGCGAGGTCTGTGGCCCTGGGAGGGAGGACAGAGTCCACAGGGCTGGCCTGTCCACGCTGAAGGCCAGGGTGCCCGTTAGCATCTGAGGCCAGCACGTCCTGGCCCACGCTGGCTGGCAGCCCAGGGCTGGCCTCGGGCCCTGCTGCCCGGAGGGTCCCCTGGCGGGCACTGGAGGTGGACCAGTGTCGGGACCTCCAGCCCCTCTGGCGGTCACAGCGAGGTCCTCCGGGGAGCCCCCTGATTGCCTGGGGGTCCTGAGCTGCAGCCCAGCCCCCAGAGGAGGCCCTGCCCAGTACAAGTCCCCCTTCCTCCTTGGGGCAGGGGTCCCCGGGTGGGTGGGGTGCCTGCCTGGCCAGGCCTGGCGGGCCTCCGAGCTGGCGCTTTGCTGGGCGGGACGGAGCCTCCGGGCAGGGGTCCCAGGAGGAGTCGGGGCTGGGGCTGCCCACCCCAGAGGGGCGCAGGGGTGTCCGGGGCGGGGGCCGCACATGCCGCCCTTGCTGCCCGTGGGGTGCCGCGGGGCCTCCAGACTTTAACAAGGGCTGCTGCGGCGCCGTGAAAGGGCCCAGTGAGGAGGCTGCCCGCGGCCTGAGGGCCCCAGTGGTGCCGCCCGCGGGGGGCGGCGGGCGCGGGCTCCAGCTATAAATTACCGGCCTCGGCCAGCGCCGCCGCAGCAGGAGGGGCCCGCAGGCCCCTTCGTAAATCGGCCCTTTCACCACTGGAGAGCGCGCACGAAAGAAAAACTTTGTTTTATTAAAGCAACATTAGGGTTGTGGCCGCCCGGCCGGGAGGCGCCGGCAGCAGGGCTGGGCACCGGGCAGGCGGGGCTCCGAGCCCCGGGGGGCAGGGGAGGCCCCTCCGGAGGCGGCTCCAGCAGGGCGGCTGGCCAGGCCCCACCTGGGAGTCGGCCTTGACCCCACACACCGCCAGGCCCGGGGAGGGGCCAGGCCGTGCCTGGCCAGAGGCCGCATCCAGAGTCACTGTGAGCCGCCCCAGGCCTCCCAGGGGCTCTCCTGGGGCTTGCTGGGGAGGGACGTGTGGGGCCACAGGAGGTGGGACCCAGGCCCAGTCGGTGCAGCCAATTCAGTTGAGGGGTCCCAAGCCCAGGCCCCCCACCCCCAGACTGCAGGCTCTGGGGCGGCCCAGGGGATACTTGGACAGGGCTGGGTGGCAGATTCTCCCGGCCCAGAGCCCCTGGTGGGCGGAGGAGACAGGCTAAGCTCTCTGATTCTCCTGACAGTCCCCCCCCAGGCCCCGGCCCAGAGCCCTGCACCCCCCAGGCAACTGACCTTGGGGGCTCCCCCAGTGGAGCGTCTGCCCCCACCCTCTGTGCCCTAGGCTCCCCCAGAGCCGCCCCAGTCCCCCCCCGCCCACAAGCCTTGGCGGGGGCCACATGGCAGCCACAGCTCCTCCGGGAAGCCATGCCCCCCGCGGGCGGTGCCCAAGGCAGCAGGGGTCTGGGGGTGTGCTGCCCCCTCCCTGGGCCTGGCCCCTGGGCCTTCCAAACCTCTCAGCTGAAAGGGGGGGCTGCTGACCCAGGGTCACAGGGGTCCAGAGCCTCTGCCTGTGCCACCCAGAGCACGGTTGACGCAGTGTCTGCCCAGGCCCAGCCTTGGCGTCCCGGTCCCATCCGGCTCAGGTGAGGGGAGGCCCCGGGCCAGGGCTCCAGAGCTGGGGACAGAGGTCACCAAGACTAGTGTCGCATGGCGGCCCTTTGATGGGGCCTGGGCCAGGCCAGGTTCCGAGACACCTGCAGTCCCAGAGCCCGTCCTGCCTGCACCCCCTTCCCAACAGGCCCACCTAGGCTGCCGGCTGCCCGGGCCCCGGCTGGCCCACACTGAGCACAGGCTGGGCTGTCCCCTGCCCAGCGCCAGCCTGCCCGCCCCCAGCCAGGGCCCACTGCCGCTCCAGCCTGGCTCGCTGGGCCTGAGGGCACCTCTGTGAGGGAGGGCTCCTGGGGTCCCCACAGCCATTGCAGACTGCACCTGCCCACCAACTTGAGTGGGGGTCCCCAAAAGAGGCCAAGGGGGATGGGGTGGGCTGACACCCCAATGGGGACAGATCACAGCCTGTGGGAAAGATGCCACACACTGCTCAGGGGAGATGTGGCCAGGGAGAAGCTGGGCAGGGTGGGCCAGGGAGGCGCCCTGAGGTGGATACTGGGGCTGAGGCCTGAATGATAACAAGGAGACAGGTCTGGGGGCCCAGTGGCCCCCAGCAGAGGGAGCCGGGGAGGGAGCCGGAGCTGGGGCACAGGGCACCCTAGCCAAGTGGGCACCCAGGACTGCCCACTGCAGAGGCGCATGGCCCCGGCACGGAGGGGCAGCCGGGAGGCCCCGGCCGCGCTGCTGGTGCTCCTCCCGCCCCTACCCGGCCCCCGCCCTGCACTGACGAGGTGGGCAGAATCTAGGCTGGGCCAGGGTGCCAGGTCCTGCCCGTGCAGGGAGAAGGGGCTGGGAGGTGGCTGTACCGGGGTCATCCAGCGCCTGGCCCGCCAGCCCACCCTGTGCACCCCGTGTGCCCTTTGAAGGCTGTGGGAGTGCCCGCGGGGCAGAGGTGCCAGCCTGGGCTGGGGCCTGCTCAGCCTCCTGGCTGCGCCTGGCACCTGGAGGCCACGGTGCCCAGCTCCCTCCCGAGATGCCGCAGGCCTGGGGCGGGCAGAGCCCCTCCTGACCTGGCCACCGGAGCAGGCCCGGTCTCCCCACCTGACCCAGGCTCTGGGGGTGTGCGGGTGGGAGTGCCCACCGCTCTCTGACCCCTAGCGGCAGGCCCTGTGCGCAGGCCAGCCGGGCCCCAGGAGCCCGCCAGAACCCAGCGGAAGTGGGTAGGGCCGGGCAGCTCTGTGCCAGGGGAGGGTGCCTGTCCCTGGCGGGAGTCCCTCAGAGGGCCCAGGGCAGCCCGCGGAGGGGAGGCCTGGGGGGCCTGTGGTAGGGCCAGTCGCTGCCCGCCAGGCCAGCAGGAATGTTTGCCCTCGCTGTTTGCCAGAGGGGGTGCCCAAGCCCTCCTGGGGCCCCTCCCCCAGCGGGTCCAGCTGAGTCCACAGCGGGTCAGCGGGCAGGAGGCGGGGCCTCTGGGTCGGGGAATTCCAGGGCCCTTCCTGCCCCTCCGGCCCCTCCAGCCCCTGGACCGGGACCCCAGCCCCGACAGCCTCAGCCCCTCCTCCCGCCCCCCACGCCGGGGCTTCCCAGGCGCGGAGATTATGCAAATCCCCGGCGGCTCCTTAATTAAATCCCTAACGAGGCGCTGGGGCCGGGCCAGGGGCGGCGCTGAAAGCCGGGGTCACGCTCCGGAGGGGCCCGGCCCGTCTGCGCCGTGAGGGCCCCCCGCCCCCGCCCCGGGCCTGGGAACCGCGGCGCAGCCGAGGGGGGACGCGCCCCGCCCCCCGCCCCGCGCCTCCCGCCCGCGCCGGCCGCGGGGCCCGCGGAGCCGCCGCCCCGTCCGGGTCCGCCGGGGGGACCGGCCTGGCCTCGGGCGCGGGCCGGGGCGCGGGCCGGGCCGGGTCCCGCGGGCGGGCGCCGTGGCCGCCGGGGGCGGGGGCGGGGCGGCCGGGGGCAGCGGCCCCCCGCGCCCCGCGCTCCCCTTTCAGGCGCCTGCTGTTGGGCCAACACCCGGCCGGCCCTGAAAGGCCGGGATTAGCGAACATTAGCGGCCCTTTGAGCGGCGCCCGGGGCGCCCCTTCCGCCCGCCGCGCCCGCGGCCGGACTGGGGGCGCCGGGGGGCGGCGGGCCGGCCCGGGCCGCTCCCTTGGCCGGGATTCCCCGCGCTGGCGCTGCCCGCCGGGGCTTGGCAGCCGCTGGGGGACCTGGACACACCCCGCGGCGCCTCGGCACAGAGTGGGGGCTGCCTGGCAACGGGGATCCCACGGGCCCCTCCGGGGAGAGCCGCACTAGACCCCCGGCTGGCCCCAGAATGGGCGGCGGGGGCGCTGACACTGAGCTGGCGGCCCGGGCAGGACCCCTGGGTGCCCACCTGACCCCGCAGAGCTACAGCAGGCCCATGTCCACCCACAGGCCCCCCGGCTCTGCCGGCCAAGGCCAGCCCTGCCTCCTCCCCCAGCCTGAGCGCCAGACCCCCGGCTCTCCCTGGGCACCGAAGCCAGGCCCGCCCCAGCGCCAGGCCTGGGCTTCCCCTCTCCTCTTAAATAATTTGTGGGTGCTGCGGCCAGCGGCTCCCAGGAAAACCCAAGCAGAACCAAAGGACACTGCCCAGCTGGTGCCCAAGGCCAGCGCATTCGCAGAGGCATCTACATGGGGTGCTGCCCCAGATGGGGCCAGCGGCAGGTTAAATCACCCCAAAAAGGTGCTGGTCCTGCCTTCATTGTACAGACAGGGAAACAGGTGGGGGAGGAACCCCGGGCGGGACTGCTGGTGGGTGTGGCCGGCCCAGCCGCCCCCAGCTCGCTCTCACTCTCACTGCAGCCCAAGGCGCCCCGGCAAGACTGGATCCGTGCTGGGCCACACGCGTGCGCTCGCACATGCAGGGTGCGCCCGCCCGGCGAGTAAACACCTTCACCCGGGGAAGCAACAGGCCGTCTCTTGGGAGAAAAATGTGGCCAAACCAGACCTGGGCGGCCTGTGGGCCCCGCTCTGCCACCCTGAGCATGGCCGCTCCGCTGGCCGAGATCTCAGACCTGGCGGGGGTGGGCAGCGGGCCCCTGGGAGGCCCCGCACCCCACCTGGGGGGCCCTCGGGGCCCTGCTCTGGCCACAGAGAAAGCCAGGCTGCCTGCCCTGGCCCGTGTCCTGCTGTGCCCCTCCCTGCCTCCCTCCCGCACCCACCCTGCACCCCACCCTGCGTCCCAAATGTCCCGGGGCTGGCAGTGGGCAGGCCTGGGGCCCTGAGGGAGCACCCCAGCTGCGGAAGGCCAGGCAGGGGCGCCCGGGGCCCCAGGGTGGCAGCAAGGAGTCTCACCCTCGCTAGGGCAGAGGCTAGCCCTACACCTTGGGGAGGCAGGAGCGAGGCAGGCCCAAGCCCCCTGAGGGCCCCCACCCGGGCCAGGCTGAGGCCAGGCCGGGCCAGATCCTATGACTCTGGAGAAACCGCATGGAGCCTGGGGTTTGCGGCCAGAAACCCGATCAAATAATGACAGGGTTGTCATGGGGTGACCCGCTGAGGGAGCCGTCCTGGCCTGGCTGCCAGCAGCGACCCCAGACCCCTGTCCCACTGACACCGGCTGCCAGACGCTGGCCCAGGCCCTCTGCCTCTGTCCACCCCCTGCCCTCCTTGCGCCCCACATGGCCGCCTCTCCCCACCAGCCTGGCAGGGCCCTGCAGGGAACCCTCTGGGGCTGCTCTGGAGGCCCACAGGGGGTCAGCCGGTCAGCTGCGGGCTGTCCCGCCCCTCTGAGCTGCCCGCCAGGGAGGTCCTCAAGGGCACGGCCAGGGCAGGCCAAAGACGCTGTTTGGCCCCCAAGCCAGGCTCTCGGGGTTCTGGAAGGCCCTGCACCCACAGAAGCTCCACCTGACCCACCACCCCAAGCCCATCCCCAAACCTCTGAGGGATGTGCCAGCACAACTTGCTGACGGGGAAACTGAGGCAGCCCCCGTGGTCAGCGAATACCCTGGCCACCCTGGCCACCCCGGCAGGGCGCGGGGCGGGAGGGCCGTGGCACCCCCGCTGCACCCCCAGGCTGCGCGGGGCGGGCCGCTTTCATTACCGCTCGCTGGGCCCATTGAGCCGCGCTAATCCCAGGCTGCCGCCGCGGGCGGCTCAGGCGGGGGCCCCCCCCCTGGCCTGGGCACGGGGTCCCCGGGTTCTCACGTCCCGCGGCCCCAATTAAAGCGAGCTGCCGCGCGCTAATGAGCTCCGGGGCCCAGGGCTCCGCGCCAGGGGGGCGCGGGCGGCGGGCGGGGCGGAGCTGGCTCGGATGGGGCGACTGGAGACCAGGCCCCAGGAGAGGCCCACAGGACTCCCTTATCTGCGCCCACCTGTGGGGCTCCGTGACGCCCCACAAAGGAGAAACACCTGCCTTAGGAGGCCGCCCCGTCTCCGTGCCAAGCCCCCCAAGCCTGCAGGGGACCCCGGGGCAGGCAGGGCGCATGCGCAGGCTTGGGGGGGGACCTGGGGGGGCCGAGCCCTGTCCCCCTGGCCTTCCCTCTGCATCCCGGTCATCAGCCCTAGGGGCAGGCGTGAGGAGGGAGCAGGACCAGACACCTGGCTGGGGTCCAGCCCCTGCAGGGCTTAGGCGCGGGGCTCCTCTGCGCCCCCACCCCGTGCCCTTCATTCACAGAAGCTGCCTGGGCCCGGGCGAGGGTCCCGGGGTCCAGACTCTGCTACCCTGGGCAGTTTTCAGGGGCCGGCAGAGCCTAGGGAATTTGCCAGAAACTTCTAAGGCAGCCCTGGGAGGCCCCTGGGGGACTCTGGGTTCTGTAACCTCCCCCAACACTGGGCCCTGTGGCGGGAGCTGCGGCTGGGGGCTGGGGGCCGGGGCCCCTTGGCGCTGGGCAGGCGCCCCATGGGTGGTAGGGCTGCCGGGGCTGGGGGCTGGGGCCTGGGGTGCGCTCCGCCCTGTCCGCCAGCCTGCATGCTGGGCAGCCAGGGAGTGCTGCCCCTCCCTGGGGACTGCATGGGTTTGGGGGGCCCTAGGAGGCTGGGACTAGGCCCAAGCCCCACTCCCACACACCAGTGCAGACAGGGCCTTGCAGTTTCCCTGGGGCCTCCAGGTCTGGGTGGCGGTGCAGCCCCCACTCCTGCCCCTTCAGTTACAGACTGCGGGCAGGGTGCCCAATATTTTGAGGGGGTGAGCAGCAGGCAGAGGTCCCCCTGAGCCCACAGAGGCCAGAGCAGAGCCTGATGTGAGGGGTCCCGGCAGGGGGCTGGCGGGGGCTCCCCCGGGTTTCCCAAGCAGCAGTGCGGCTGGCCCTGACTCTGCTGACCCCATCACCCGGCCCAGGCCCGGCCCGCAGGTCCTCCCAACTCTGGCGGCCCCTTCCCGCGTGCAGACACACCATGGACACGTGCGCGGGGCAGGCCCGGGCCAGCCAGGGCGGGCAGGGCCTGGGGACTGGCCCGTCATCCAGAGCCAGGGGAGGGCACGGGCCGGCCCCTCCCGCAGGGTGGAAACCGAGGCTCAGAGGGTGTCACAGCCACTGCCAGGTGTCCGGGGCACCCGGCTTACAGGGCCTGGCCGGATGCTCTGAGAGCTGGACCCGGGAGCTGGCCAGGCTGGGGGGCAGGGGCCAAGCCTGAGCCCTGGCCTCCCTCTGCCCCCTCCCCACCACTTTATCTCACCCAGTGGGGACATCGGGCAGGTGGGAGCAGGGAGGGCGGTGCTCGGACAGCGGGTGGGTCCTCAGCCTGCCCCGCAGGGTGTGCTCCCCCATCCCCAGAGGGCCCTGGGCTTTGGGCAGGAAGGGGCATGGGACCTACTCGGGAGCCAGGGGCAGCCCGGACCCCCGAGGGAGGGGAGCTGCTGGGAGGGGGCTGGCCTCTCGCTTCCCGCTGTGTCCCCTGGGCCCTGGCCTCCCGCGCCGAGCCTGGTGCCAGCCCTTGTTCCCGGACAGCCGGTGCACGGAGGCCCTATCTGCACACCGGCCAGGTGTCGGCGCCTGGGAAGGGGCCAGCTGGAAACCCAGCCCTGCCCAGCCGTCCCCCGGGACAGAGACAGCGGGACCCCAGCCCCGGCCCTCCCTGGTGATTGCCCCGATATGGCAGGCTGGCCCAGGGGCTGGGAGCCGCGCCCCGCCTGTGAGGCTGGGCCCCCCCCCCCCGTGCCCGCTTGGGGCCGTCTCGTGTCCAGACCCCTTCCTGCTCAGGTGGCACCGGTGTGGGGGGGTGGGGACGAGCGCGCCGGGCATGGGCCTGCTGTCCCCAGTGACTGCCCGCCGGCCTCTCCCAGCAGAGGCTCCATCCTGCCCCCAACTGCCACCAGGCCACGCCCGCTCTGGCTCTGGCCACATGGTCTCACCCCTCAAAGCTCAGCCCGGCCCGAAGCGGCCCTGGAGCCCCCAGCCCGCCCGTCCCGGCCATCGGGGACGGGGGGCGTCCTGACCCGCAGACCCACATGGCGTTGGTGTGGGGCGCTGGGACAGGGCGCAGCGGGCATGGGTGGGTCTAGAGGGGCGCCCAGTCCCCCATGCGTATCTCCTCTGCTGGCCACCAGGCCGGCCGCCTCACCCGTCACCGGGATGGTCCTGCAGCCCCCTGCCCGCCGTTCTGCCCCTCGGCTGCCCCGGCACCCCACATCTGACGCACCACCTATGCCCCCAGGGCCGGCCGCTGCCCACCCCCGTCTCCTCTGGTCCCCAGGCCTCAGGGACTCCCGGCGCCCGCCCCTGCCGCTGCCAGGCCCGCCGACTTGGATGGGAGGACACGCAGGCCCTGCACAGCCCCGCCTTGAGCCCCGGCGACGGGGACGGACCTCGCGCCTCCGCCCCAGGGCCAGCGAACGGGACGGGGTGGGGGCAGGTCTGGATGCGGGGCCCAGCGGAGCCAGCCTGCTTGCTGCCCGCACAGGCAGGAGCCTCCTCCACCCCGCCCCCTCTGCACCCCGGGCCGCGCCACCTTGCCCACCGTCCACGGCACCTCCGCCAGGGCGCCCTCCGGGAGGTCGGCCTGCGTCCCAGCCTTGGGGCGGCTCTGGCCCAGCCCGGGGCTGGGGCGCCCTGCCTAGAGGGGCTTTGTTCCCCGGGGGGCTGGGGAAGGCTGTGCGGGCTCAGCCAGCTGGACGGCCATCCTCCACTCCCCACGTGCCCATCTCACACCAGGCCCGGTGGGCCCAGCGCTTCCTGCCCGCCGCCGTCAGCCCTGGCCCCGGAGCCTGCCCCTGCGCCGGACCCTGCAGTCCTGGCCTCACTGGCCTCACAGCCCATCTCCTCAGACAAGCTCCGGAGACCTTAATCCGACCTTACCCACCTCGGCCAGCCAGGCCTGGGCTCAGCCCAGCACAAGTCTCTCTAGCACCCCGGCCCCCCGGCCGCACCGGCCCAGCCCGCCCGGTCCCTGGGTGCATGCAGGGCCTGTCCTGGCTGCAGTGAGGTCCCTGCACCCGGGGGGAGCCCAGGCCTGAGGGCTCAAGGTTGGACAGCAGCTGGGAGCGGGCTGGCGGGGTGCGCCGGCGGGTGGGGACCCCGCATGGTCCAGCCCAGCTGAGTCCAGCCTCCGCGCCCCTGCTGGCTGGTGCGAGTGCTGGGGATCCCGCAGGGCAGGGCCGTGCTCTGCGCTGGCCGTGCGCCCCACCTCCGGCCTGCACCGCCGCCCCCGCCCCCACAAACACACACACTAGACTCTGCTCAAACAACCCCGTTTCCATTCGCCCGTTGATTGTCTGCGCGGACAAAGGCTCCTTTCAGGGACGTCAGAGGTTCAGCAAATAAATAAATGAATGAAGTCTCAGCAGAGGAAGAGGTGGTGGGAAGGGGCTGGGGGGCAGGCCGGGGGCACCCCTGAGCGGCCCGACCTAGGGAGGGCACCAGGCGGGGGGTGGGGGGAGACTGGAGGCCCGGAGGCAATGTGCCCACCAGCTGGGGCTTTGAGCTGCCTGTGAGAGGAGGCACGAGGCCTGGAGGTTGGGGTGTCACCCGCGGAGGGCACCCACAGAGGCTGGGGCCGGCTCCGCCTTGGTTCGGTGTGTCCAGCAGTACGGCTGGCCTTGTGAGGAAGACGGGTCTGGAGGCCTGGGGGGGCAGGCAGTGGGGGTGTTCCCTCAACTGCGTACTTTCCTGGGGTCCCAGCTTGGACCTGGGGATACCCCTTACCCAGAGGAATGGCCCAGCTGGTAGGTCTGAGCCAAGCATTTGGGGGCCTCGACGTGTTCCTTCCAGGATGGGATCCTGAGACCCAAGCTCTGCAGGCCAAGGACCCAGGGCCAAGGGCATGGACACAGGTCTATGGGGTCAGGACCCAAGTCCCTCACCACCCCAGCCTCCTCTGCCACCAGGTGGGCTCCAGGGCACACAGCAACCTCTGGCCCTGGGCAGTCCTGGCCTGGGGGCTCTGGAGGGGCAGCACCACCTCAGAGGGGCTGGGAGAGAGGACACTGGACAAGGCCCCCAGGGACAGTAGCTGTCAAGATCAGGTCCCAGCCCCAGCCAGACAGCCAGGCCTGGCGGGGTCCAGGAGGGCTGCCTGGAGGAGGGGGCGGGGCAAATGCCTACAGGACAGAAGGGCCGGCCTGGCCCCCAGGGCAGTGCTGACTCCTGCCTTTCTGGGTACAACAATGGCCGGCATTTAAATTCCAATTGAGTCGGCCTGAGTGGCCATGGGCGTGAGAACGGGAGCCCCCACCCCCAGCCCGAGCCCCGCCTGCCACATTCCAGCCTCCCCGGAGATGGCGTGGCCAGGCCGTCGCCAGGGGGCCGGGAAAGCAGCGTCAATGGCCGGGACAAGGGCCCATTGAGCGGTGACGGGTGGGATTGAGCCGTCAGCGCCCCTGCACTCGCGCGGGACCCTCCTCGGCCCCTGCCTCCTCCCCGCCTTGCCATCGTCAGGCTCGGAACTCCTGGGTGGCTAGGGCCTGGGCCTGCGCTGACCACTTGCTGCCTGGCCTGGCCAGACTCACCCATCCTGGCCAGAGACCCATCCCTAAGGAGACCAGGTCTGCCCTGCCTCAGGCCCTGGGGCTCAGTGCCCCGCTGGCTGGCACGGAGGGGTCACAGCCTCCCCTCTCCCAGGTCAGCCCCAGTCCTCGCTGCCCTCCCTTCTCCCGATGCGCCGGGCCTCCTCGGCCGCCAGCCCAAGGCAGACCCTCACGGCCACAGGCTGTGCCACCATCAGACAGAAGCTGCCTGGGACTGTGGCATCCCGGGCCCAGGTGGGCACTCGCCCTGCAGCCACGTGGAAGGGAGGACAGGGTAGCCGAGGGGCAGGCTGATCCCCCAGGGCCTGGATAGCGCCCTAGTGCTTCCATGCCCACCTGGGCCATCCGGCCCCCACAGTTCTGAGCGTGGGGGTGCCCATGGTAGCTGGGTCTTCCCACCAGCTCACCTGCCCTGGCATCATTCCCCCACTGGCCGGAGGGGTGTGGGCAGGGTCCAGGGAAGCCCAGCTGGGAGGGGCAGCCCAGGGGCAGTGGTGGCCAGGAGCCCTGTGGTCACCCCTCTGGAGCCCGGGGGCCTGGCATGGAGCCTGTGGGCAGCAGGGTCTCCCCCCACTGAGAAGGTGAGCTGTCCCGTGCCCGGGTGCTCGGGTGGAGGGGCCAGCTGGACAGGTGTGACGAAACCCCAGTCAGGGAAGGGGCCAAAGGGGTGCTGGGCTTAGGGGACTCCCAGGGACATACATCCTTGGGTGCTGGCTCAACTGACCGCATGGCTGCTGCTTTGCAGCAATTCCCCAGCGCTGGGCCACAACTGTGGGCACCCCTTGAGCTCCCCCGGGTCGGGCCCTCTGCCTGAGCTGCCCTCTCTGCCCTCTGGTGGCCTCCACGCATCCAGGCCCGCACCCACATCCACCCTGAGCTGAGGGCCTGTCCTGCCGGCTGCCACTATGCCCCACCTGGCCTCAGGCCTCGGGGGGCTGAGTCTGGGCGGCTCACTGGCCTAGCAGCGCCCGCCCCACATGGGCTCCCAGAGGGTGGACAGGCAGAGCCATGGTGCGGGGCCGAGCAGCCCCAAAGGGCCAATAGCCTCACCCACCCGCAGCTCAGGCCACGCAGAGGCCCCTCCCCTGGTAGCCCTGGCCCTGCTGCCGGCCTGGTCAGGGCTGGCCCTCAAGTGCTGGTCGGACTGTGGGTGGCGGGACGGGCAGTCCGGACCCTCGCCGCACTGTTGACCCAGTTGGCAAGCAGGGGTGCCCCAGACCCGCCCTGTCCGGTGCTCACGCTGGCGCGCACAGGCTTATGCGAGCCCGCTCCTGGAGCGTCCCGAGCAGGTGAGCGCCCGCCCAGCCCAGGGCTCCGGGCCGGACTGTCCGCCGTGGCATTACCCTCACGCCCAGCGGGGAGGCTCTGGGCCCAGGTCCCCGCATAGGTGTCAGCAAGCGAGTCACCTACCAGGGCTGGGAGTGAGTAGGGGGCTCTGGGGGCCCTGCACCTGGCGGCGCCTGGTGAGTGGGGCCGGCTGGGCCACCCTGCGGCCAGTGCTCACCCAAGGCCGCCCGGGCCGCCCTCCCCCAGCCTGCCCCGGAGGGCTTTGCACTCCACAGGGCGGGTGGCGGGGCGGGCAAGGCCAGGCGGTGGGGTCAGAAAGCAGGGGTCCCAGGGCAGTTGGGGAGCACAGGTGAGGGGAGCAGCTGCGCCCCGCAGCAGCCCCAGGGCACAGTCCCTCTCTGCCCTGGGCTGGCCTGGGCCCCACAGGAGGCCGGCTCTTGAGCAGGGGAGCCGGGCACAGCCTTCTATGCTTGCCGGAGGTCTGCGCGGAGTGTGCCGGGGGCTTGCAGGGAACAGCCCCTCCAGGCAGTGCTGTGCGGGTCAAGGTGGATTCCAAGTCTGTTCCTGAGAGCCCCAAGGGGCCAGGAAGGGTCAACCCCCGAGCTGCCAGGACCCGCCCTGACGCTGCCCGCAGCCAGGCCAGAGGCCAGGTTGCCGAGTGGAGGCCTGACCGCCCCCGGCCCGGCCTGGCAGGCCAGCGGCACGTGCGCAAGTCTTGGCAGCCGGGAGGCCGGATCCAAAGTCTCTCCCCGGGCACGGGCGGTGCGGGGAGCCTGCCTGGGGAGCCTGCCCGGCCTTGCTCTGACCCAGTTTTCCGGGAGCAGCCCAGCCCTGTCCCAGCTGGGCCAGCGGGGCTGCAAGGGGTGGGGGAGGGAGAGGTTCAGGGCCCACAGGGGCCTATTGGAGCACCTGCTGGCATGACATCCTGGGGGGGGGGGGCAGCCGCTCTGAGCACACGTGAAGCGGGGGCTGGCCCCCCCCCCGCTCCCCCTCGCTCTGGCCCCCCTCCCCCCACCTCATCCCTGAGTCAGCTGCGGTGGTGCCCTCCTCCTGTCCCACCTGCCTTCCGCCCAGGGGCCGCAAGGCCTGGGGAGGGGTGGAGGGGTGAGGGGAGGGCAGGGAGGCGCCCGGGCGCTGGGGGAGGGCGGGGCGGTGAAGGAGAAGGGGCGGAGGAGGCCTCTCGGGGAGCCCCCCCGGCCTGCAGGCTGGGACCCCGGCCTGCAGCCCAGCCTCCCTCCCAGGCCGCCCCGCCAGACCCTGATTCGAGGGCAGGGCCGAGCCCCAGGACCCAGTGGACTGGCAGCTGGGGGAGCCTGGACCCTCCCCCTTGGGGGCTGCCTGGGTTCACCCCCAGCCCCTGTGTCCAGCCTCTCTGATCTGGAGGGGACAGCTCCCCGCACTGCCCCGTTCCCACCCCTCTCCCCAGGGTGTCCCAGGAAGCCTCATGGCTGGGCCTGGAGCTGCCCAGCCTGGCCCTGGGGGCACGGGGCAGACAGCGCTGCACGCCATGGGCCCCTCAGACGGGGCTGCCTGGACCACGCCCTCTGTCCTCCGGGCAGGCCAGCCCCACAATGAAGCTGTCAGGGCCGGGCAGCGGCAGAGCCGGGGAGGCTGGCTCCCGGAGGCTGGCAGACGTCTCTATTAGGGGCCTGGGCGTGGAGAGGGGGCGGCGCCCGCAGGGGTGGTCCTGAGGCCAGGAGCAGGCGGGGGTCCCAGGGGCCCCTGAGAGGCAGGCCCGGCAGGCCGGGGAGTGGACAGGGATGGGCTCCCCTGCCCCAGGGCCTCCCTCTGAGTGGGGCACTCTGGGGCCCCCGTCCCTGAGCAGACCTTCAGCAAACAGAGGCTGGGAGGACCCCGTGTGAGGCACTCGGTGCACTGTGCCTCAGTTTCCCCACCTGTGAAGAGGCACCCTGGGTTTCAGCAGGTCCCCCAGTGCTTGCCGCTGGCACAGGCGGAGTGCCCAATGTCCGTGTCCCTCCACGGGCTCAGGGTTTCGGGAGGCTCGGACCTCGGGGAACCCACAGACACTCCAGTCTGCTGGAGGGTGGGCCCAGGGCGGCCCTGCGGGAGGGCAGCCTCCGCCGCCTGCACCCAGGC
Organism: Talpa europaea; assembly: GCF_964194135.1. Classification (NCBI taxonomy): domain Eukaryota; kingdom Metazoa; phylum Chordata; class Mammalia; order Eulipotyphla; family Talpidae; genus Talpa; species Talpa europaea. The sequence continues at coordinate 143,514,015 of NC_140071.1, read as the reverse complement.
CCAGGCTCCCAGACGCTCGGGAACTGAAGCTCTTCGCGGCGGTGGCGTCGGGAGGGCCCCACGGGCCTCTGCTCCTGGGCAGTCAGAGAGGGCGAAGGGACGGGCAGCCACGGGCAGCCCAGAGCCCCCAGAGCCAGGCCCGCCCCTGCCGAGCTCCGCTCAGTGCCCGCCCCCACTCCAAGCGCCCCCGTGGCCTGTGCTTCCGCACGGGACACAGGGCCGGGAGCCCCCGGGCCGGCACAGCCCAGCCCGCCGTGGCCTGTCTCACTGGGCGGCCTGGAGGCCAGAGCCCCTGTCTCTTCGGAGGGGCCCAGCATGGTGGGTCTGCTGGGGGTGCGCCGGGGGGCCTGGGCTCCCGGCAGCGGGGCTCCCTGCCAGGGTGTCTGCGGGCAGCTGCCTCACGGTCTTCGGCGCGCTGCGTGCGGGTCCTGGGGACGGACGAGCTCGGGGCGCTCCCTCCCTGCCGGGTCCAGCCTGCAGCCGGGCTCCCGGTTCTGCTGAGGGCGCCCATCTTCCCCCAGCGCAGCGACCTGGCCCTGGGACGGGCAGCGCACCTGGTCACTCTTTCCCTCGACAGGCTCTGCCTCACCTTCCCCAGTCGGCAGGCCGGGGGCGATGGGGCTGGTGGGAAGGCACAGCACCCCCGGCCCGGGCTTCCGCCATCCCTGGCCCAGTCCCCCTCCAGCCCCACAGGAGGCTGGGGCTGCCTGCGGCACCCCCTCCCAGCCTGGCTGAGGCCTGGCCACTGGCCGGGCTGGCTCTGGCCCGTCCATAGGTGTCGTCTGTGCGGGTCCGCGGGGACACGGTGGGAGGACAGGGCTGAGGAGGGGCCCCCGGGCAGACGGCAGCGTCTGTGTTGAGAAGGGCTGAGGAGACCCTGGGGAGGGGTGTCCTGGGGAGGGGCGGGTGAGGCGAGCTGGGCCCAGTGGCCTGAGGCTCGGATTCCTAATTCAGCTGGAGCCTGTGGAGGCGGCTTGTTTATTCTTGGCAGGAAGGCTGGTGCTGGGGGCACTCAGGGGGAGCGAAGCCTTTTCAAAAAATAATAATAATAAAAACGCTCATTTAGAAGCTCCCCGGTCGTGCTGAGCTCCAAAAGGGTCTTGGAAAAAATGCTGAGAAGGTTTAAGTGTAAATGGACCCAAAACACCATAATTAAATTTCCCTTAAATTTACCAGAGTTTGGGGTCACAGAAAAAATAAAACTTAGGGAAAATACACTTGAGGTTTCAGGCAAATGCCAAGTGCTTAGGAAAACAGATTTCTGAGCTGCTCGGCGGCTACCGGCCTGGCCCCGGCCAGTCGGGGGCCGTGGAGGCCTCAACAACCCCCCTCCTGGGCCCTGGCCACGCCCCTGCCCTGTCCTAGGCCTCCCCAGCCAGGCTCTGCCCCCACCGGCTGCCTCCGGCCCTCCCATGGCGGAAGGACATCCATCCTGGTGCCAGCTGGGGTGGGGGGTGGGGGGTGGGGGGGTAGGGCCCAACTCTACTCGGGGAGGGGGGGGAGCCCAGGGGAAGCCTGAGCTCCATCCCCTGCCCCTGCCTCCTCCCACTCCTCTCCCGTGTTTCTTTGCTCGTCTGGGAGCGACCACGATTTCCAAGCCTAAATTCAGGATTTGAGGTCTAGTGGTCTGAGTGAACTAAGGGGCAAAAAGGCCAGAATGTTTGCACTGGGGCTGGCACAGCACACCCAAGAAGACCGCCTCCCAACAGCGCATGATTCATGGCGTTGCCCTTTTTACTTAGCCTGCCAGGAAGCTCAAAGCTAAAATTAAGGATCTTGCGCAGAAACTAATGTTGCCCAGTAGATTTTACATTATTTTCTCTCCTTCTTTCGGTGTCCTTTAAAATTCCATCTCTGGGCCTCCCCAGTGGCACAAGGGGTTAAGCACCGCACTATGAAGCAATCCACAGCCTCTGCAGCACGAGTTCGATCCCCGGCTGGCCAGGGAGCAACCCACAGGGCGCAGCAGACCTCTCCTGTCTCCCCGCTGCTCCCCTCAGCAGTGGATCTCAGTGGATCCCCCTGTTCTGCTCCCCGCTCTGTCTCTGGTGGGTCCTCTCACCCCCACCCCTGCCCCTGCATCTCTGGCCTGTACCCCAGCTCTTGTATGCATAAATAAATAAAAATAAATCTTAAAAAAAATTCCATTTCTGTTGCAAGCAACTCATGTGTGCTTTTAATTTTTTTTTTAAGATTTATTTCTGTCTGTATACAAGAACTGGGGTGCAGGCCAGAGGTGCGGGGTGAGAGGATTCCCAGAGACAGAGTGGGGAACAGAACAGGGGATCCACTGAAATGCACTGCTGAGGGGAGCGGCGGGGAGACAGGAGAGGTCTGCCGCGCCCCGTGGGTCACTCCCTGGCCAGGGATCAAACTCGTGCAGCAGTGGCTGCGGATAGCTACACAGTGTGAGACTTCACCCCTGCACCCCCAGGGAGGCCCCTGTGCTCTTAGTTTTAATCTTCCTCAAATTCTCCAAGAATAAATTAAAAAGGCAGAAATTACCCAGGAGCCACCAAGCAGCCTCTCTCAAATCTGCTCTTTTCTCTTTAGGGGAGGGAACCAGGCCAGCCCACCCCAAGGGCCTTGGAGGGGGTTGCCACCTCCTCTGCAGGACCTGGGCCCCTGGCAGGGTGGGCAGTGCTGTGCAGGGAAGGAGAGGCGCTCTCATGGCAGCCGGAGCAGCCCCCTGGGGGCAGTGGGTGGGCTGGGCAGAGGAGACCTGAGGGCCTCAGTCTCCCCCATTTCTCCACTCAAAGCTTCCTCGTGGGCAGACACAGATCCTAGCTGCCCTTCTCTTGGCCAGGGCTTGGACCAAGGCGGTGGCTATGAGCTCTGCAGGAGGCCCTGGCCCAGGTGCCCCATCTAGGGCCAGGTCCAGCATGGGCATCACGGGGCGCCCACGGGGCCCTGATGCAGCTGCTGCTGGCGGACAGCAGGCCGGGCGTCCACTCAGTCCCCACCAGACTCTTCAGCCAGCCGCACTCACCGCCGCCCCAGCAGGGTGCAGGGGCCGCACTGCCCACAGCGCACCCCCAGCCCGTGCTCCCCACACAGGCCCCAGCAAGCAGCCCAGCGTGAGTCACCACCCTGCCAGGCTGGGCCGCCAGGGCCCTCCCCCGGCCTCGCCCTCCGCGCCCGCACTCGCCTCACCGGGACCCCCGTGGGTGTGGCCTGGCCTCGGTTCACCTGCCCGCAGCCTGGAGGGCCAGGGCCGCGCGGGCAGGCAGGGCTCGCCACGGTGCGTTCCCACGCAGAGCAGGGCCACCGGAGGCAGGGCCAGTGCGGGCAGGACCCGGAGGAGCCGGCCACCCGGTGGGCCTCCAGCTGAGCTGCTGACTTGGGAACAATCACTGGGAACAATACAATTATTTTGACAACAAAAATGAAAATGCCTCTGGTGAGGCCCCGGGTGGGCGGCGGGCAGGCAAGTCCCCTGGGGCGCAGTGGGCACCACGCAGACCCTCTGGAAGCAATGTGGCAGGATTGCTGGGAGCTGCGAAGGTGCCAGCAGAGGCAGGCAGTGGCGCCGCCAGGCCTGGGTGCGGGCGGGGCTCCCCCCCAGACACCCCACATGCAGGTGTGGCTAAGGTAAGCTCCGGAGGCGGGGCCATGCTGGGTCATCGGGGCCTCCACCAGAGCCCAGGACCCGGGGCCCCAGACGGCGGCCCCAGGCAGCCCCGGGGTGCCCCAACGCCTGGTGTCAGGCTTCTGAGCTGCAGTTTGTGGCCATCTGCTCTGGCCGCCTAGGACAGGGGCTCTGGGCCCGGGTCTCAGGCCTGCTGCTGGAGCAGCGGAGGCCTGGCCTTGCAGGCTGCAGGGCAGGGGTGGCAGCAAAGCCCCCGGGCGCTGGGGAGCAGGGCCTGGGCCTGGGCTTGGCTGGGACAAACGGGGAGGGAGGGGTGCGGGCACAGCCATGGGCGTGTGGCCCAGCCGCCGGTCCTGGGGCGCATAACGAGATGCTCAGTCCAGGGTGCGGGGTGCCCCTCTGGGGTCCGGGGCAGTCTGTGACAAGGCCCTGCAGGGGACCCATGGGGACAGGGCAGACCCTGCCTGGGCCCAGAGGGCCCCCAGGAAGTCACCCTGGAGCGATGGCCAGGCCCCTCCAGCACCTTCTCACCAAGGCAAACCCAGCGGGTCTCCCACGAAAAGGGGAACCCGGCAAGTTAAGCACCTACTGGTGAGGCAACTGGCAGTGGGTGAGTGGCCCTGAGTGGGCGTGGGGGGCGCAGGGTGCCCTGCGGGGTCCCTCCAGGGCCCTGGAGTCTGGCCGGGAGGCCGGCATGTCCGCGCACCGGCCTCTGCTGCGCACACCTGAGGGGGCAGCTGCCCACAGGCCACCCACTGCCCCTGTCCGTGAGCACAGGGAGTCCCAGCAGCCGCCGGCCGGGAGGGCAGAGGCGCTGGGTGAAGAGCCCAGACGCCCCAGGATGCCCCACCGCCCCCCTCCCCTGGGTAGGGCCCGGGACCGCGCAGGGGAGAGGAGCCCTCTGGAGAGCAGGCCGGGCAGGGCAGTCACATGGGGGCCGGGTGGGTCTCCCCAGGCTCGCCGGTGCCCTTCTCAGTGCCCCGGGCCTGGGCGGGCCGGGAGCCCCTAAGCCGTCCTCGCTCAGGGCGGCCCCATTCTGACGCCCGGAGGCACCCGCTGTCCGATGCCGCGGGTGGGGGGCTGGGGCGGCGCCACACGGCTCGGAGGGCGCCGCTTCTGGGGTGCGGGTACGAGGACTTCAGACCCGGGCCAGGCGCGCGCCCCAGGGGCCGGGGGACCCCCGCGCGCTCGGCGGGCTGGCGCGGTCCCCGCTCGGGCGCGGCCTCCCTCGGCGCCCCGCTCGGGCCGCGTCCCGCGTCTGGGCCCCTCGGGGCGCCGGGCCGGCCGCCGAGCCGGGGTCCCGCGCCGCGCCCGCTCCCACGCCCTCCGAGACCGCCCGGCGCCCCCGGCGCCCCGCCCCGCCCCGCCCCGCCCCGGGAGGAGGCGCGGCCGGGCGGCGGGCGTGGCGGGGGCGGGGCGCGCGCGGGCCGGCCCCTCTGGAGCCGCGCGCCGGCCGGGGGCTCAGTGCGCGCTGGCGGCGGCGGGCGGCGGGCGCGGGGCCGGCGGGGCCGCCAGCGGAGCGGGAGCCGCGCGCAGCGAGTCGGCGTCGGCGGCCGCCAGGTCGGGGCGCGGCGCGGGGCGCGGGGCGCGGGGCGCGGGGGGCCGCCCCGAGGGTCCCCGCCGGCGGATCGCCGGGCGCCGGCTTCCCGCCCCGGAGGCTCGGCCGCGCCGCGAGGGCCGGCGGGAGGGGCGGCCGGCGCCGGGGGCCCCGGGCGGCGGCGGGCGGGGCCGGGCGGGCGCGGGGCCCCGGGCTGACCGCCCCTCCCGCCTCCGCAGACCCCGGGGGCGCCGTCCTCCCGCCGGTGCCGGCGCCGGGCCATGGGGCGCAGCGAGCCCGCGCGCGCCGCCTGAGGACGCCGTCCCCGGCCCGCCATGGGCGCCCCGGCCTGGGCCCTCGCCGTGTGCGTGGCCGCGGCCGTCGTGGCCGGCGCCGCGGAGCAGCGCGTCGCGCGGGGAGCGGCAGGTGAGAGGGGCGCGGCGCGGGGAGCCCGGCCCGGCGGCGGGGCTGCGGGCCCGGGGGGGCGCCGGGCGGGGGGTGGGGGCGCCCCGGGGCGGCCGCCGCGGGCCCGACGCCGCCCCCGGCTCCGAGGCCGGGGCTGGCGCGCCGTCTGGGGCCGGGGCCGCGGGGCCGCCTCCCGAGTGCGCGGCTGCGGCCGGGCGGGCACCACCGCGGCGCCGCAGCCTCGCCGGGCCCCAGGGGCGCCGGCCGCCCGGGAGCCCCCCGAGCGCGGGCCGCGCCTCAGCCCCGCGCCCCGCGCCCCGCGCCCTGCCCGACGGGCAGCTCCTGTTGCCGGCGCCGCCGCCAGCCCCGCCCGCCGGCACCGGATCCCGGCCGGCCTCGGCAGAGCGACTGGCCGCGCTTCGGTGGACGGGGCGGGCGCCCGCCGGCCCCCACCCCGGCCCCAGGGCCTCGCCCGCCCCCCGTGTCTGGCGCGCCCGAGCTGTCGCCGCCCGGGGGCTCCGAGCCGGCTGGACGCGGGAGGGGGATGACCCGCGGGCGTCGAGGGGCCGGGAGCGCCCTGGGCGCGGCGCCACCACGCGGGGGGCAGCGCGGGGGGACCCCGCCCCGAGACCGGCCCCTCGGGGCGCGCCCCCGGCCCGGCGGCGGCGCGGAGGGCGGCCTCGCCCGGGGCGCGCAGCCCCACCCGGCGGGACCGAACAGCCGCTCCTTTGTACCCGGCGGCCACAGACCGCGCATGGATGGCGGCCCGGGAGGCGCGAGGCGGGCGCGGGCCGGCGGCCGGGGCAGATGGCGGCGCCCCCTCCCGCGCCCGGCCGCCCGCCGGGGCTGCGCGCCCCGTGTCCCTGTCCCTGGGCGCGCGCGTCGGCCGCGGCGTGACCGGCCGCCGGGGGTCGGCGCGCCCCGAGCCGTCGCGGCCGCGTCCAGGGCGCCTGCCCGGGAGGGTCCCGAGCCGCGGGGCCGGGCCGGGCGGCGGGAGCTGACAGCTCCATGGACCGAATCCGGCGCCTTCGCGAGACGCGCCGCAGTAAAGCCCCGCGGCCGGGCGAGGCTTCCGGAGCCCCCCGCGCCTTCCCGGGGACGCCGTGGCGGGGCCAGCGGCCGACCACCCTGCCCCGGCCTCCGGCCCCCCAGCCAGCCAGGAGGGCCGGGTGGGCTCCGAGCAGGCAGAGGCGCCCCGCCCCGCCCCGTGGACTTTGCGCGCGGCCGGCGCCGGGTGGTTCATTAACCCGGCGGGCGGCCCAGCCCCGCCCGAGCTGCTGGGGGCCCTGCCAAACCCCGGCTATAGCTGGACTGGGGAGGAGGGAGGGTCACCCCGAGGCAGGAGCCCAGACGGGCCTTGGGGGAGACGCGGGACGGGCCATTTACAAGTGAAAGCGGAGCGGAGCCTCCGGGGTGCGGGGCGGGGTGGGCGCCTCCCGGCACCACCCGGCAGGGCTGCCCCGCCCGCCCCCACCTGTCAGGAGGGCTCCTGGGGCTGCGGCCGGCCGGCCGGCCGGCTGGGCGGGGCGGCGTCCCTAAGCCCTCATTAGGGCCTCCGGATCCCTTTTTTTTCCTGTTACGAAACTTTTCAGAATGTTTCCTGGTGGGAGGCAGGGAGACCGGCCTCCCCTCGCCTCCCCTCGCCTCCCCTCGCCTCCCCTCTCGCTGGCCCTTTGCAGGTGCCCTCCTGTCTCGGGCACACCTGGCCTTGTCCCTGAGCCCAGCCCTGCCCCGCGCAGCCCCCCAGGGCCTCTCAGGTCCGAGTGGGGCCACCGAGGCCCTTCTGATGGAGCACTCCCCTGCACGCTGGGGGGCCACCCCACAGGGACCCCAAACCAGCGGGGTGTGGCCTGCCCAGCACTGCCCGCAACCTGGTGGACGTCAGTCCTGGCAGTGGCCTGGGTCGGGGTCTGGCCCTGCTTTCACAGGCTTCAGCACTCTGGCTGCGGCGCGGACCTGGGGCCCTCAGCCGCACGGGGGGACGGAGGCCGAGGGCTGCTGGCGAGGAGACCAGCGTCCCGGAGCTGGCCCGGGGCGCCCTGTGCTGGAGTGGGCCTGGGGGCTGAGGGACCACCAAGAGCTGCCGCTGCCCTAGCGCCGTGATCGGGGGACAGGGTTAGGGACCCTGAAGGGGGTGCTGAGAGCCCACGGCATGGGGGGGCTGGCTGGCAAGTCCCCGCTGCCTCCAGCACAGTCAGACCCTGGCTCTTCGGGCTGCTCTGGGCCTGTCCCTCTGGGCCCCACCTCCTGCCATTGGTCCCGGGCTCAGGTGTGGGCGCTGCCCTTCTCAGCCCCGGGGTGGGGTCGCAGGGCACCTGGCAGGGCAGGTGGGGGAGCCCTTGGCCCCATCCCCCCACACCTGTGGAGTGGCCGGTTTTCCTCCAGGCTCCTCTGAACTGAAATGAGCGCTGTGGGGACAGCTTGACCTGCAGCCCGCCCAGGCCAGCCGGACCCACGCTCTGCCCTCGGGCCAGCGCCTGGCCTGAGGTCACCCCACTGGCCTGCTTCCGGCCTTCTGGGGGCCTTGGTCAACGCCTGACCCTGGTGGTCCCCGCGGGACACAGCCGCCAGGCCTGGGGCCCAGGACCTCCTGACTGGGGACTCCAGGGGTGCAGACTCTTTGGACACCATGGGGACAAGCAGGGGCTTGTGAGGACACTGAGAGTGGGGGTGGAACCTGTCTGGGGGGCCAGGGGCTGGCGTGGCCAGAGCGGGCAGCTGGGCCCTCGAATCTAGGCCGTGTGTCGGCCAGAATGACAAGTAACGGCACAACTGACCCAGCTGGGCCTGGGGAGGGAGGCTGCCCGGTGGGACCACCCACCCTTTCCCTGGGCCCCAAGCCCAGGCTGCCCTCCCGCGCTGCACATTGTCTGGCCTGGCGAGGCCCGGTGAGGGCCGGCAGTGCGGCACTGGGCCTCTGGGCCTTAGTGGCCCCTTGGGAGCTGGGCAGCCTCTGGGCAGCAGCTCCCAGCCTGGATCTAGCTTTAGCACCTGCAGGGCCAAGACCCTCCCTTGCCTATGTCCTGGGGGTCCCGGCCCCCGCCCACTGCCTGTGAGGCCCGCTGACCAGACCTGGTGCTCCCCCTCTGGCTCTAAGCCCCTGGCCGTGTGTCCTCAGACTTAGCCCAAGGCTGACCGAACCTCCCAGGTCAGGGACGGGACACTCCGTGCGGGGCCGGGCTGAGGGCCAGGCCTCTCGGGTGGGCGGCCTCTGGGCCACTGCTGGCCCCGGGTGTAGGGCAGCAAGCTCAGTGCAGGGGGACAAGCCCGTGACCCCTTGGACAGCGGACCCAGTGCCCACGCAGCCCAGGGTGGCCCCTCACATGCCCCTCTCCGCAGAGGCCTCGGGGCCGGAGCCGGGCGTCCAGGAGCAGCTGGTCTTTGGCAGCGGTGACACGGTGCGGCTGAGCTGCCCCGTGCCGGCAGGCGTCCCTGTAGGACCCACCATCTGGGTCAAGGACGGGGCGGGGCTGGTGCCCTCGGCCCGCGTCCTGGTGGGGTCGCAGCAGCTGCAGGTGCTCAATGCCTCCCAGGAGGACGCCGGGGCCTACAGCTGCCGGCAGCGGCTCACCCAGCGTGCCCTGTGCCGCTTCCGCGTGCGGGTGGCAGGTGGGTGGCGCCCCCCCCCCCCCCGGGGGTCAGTGGGAGGCGGGAGCGGCTGGGACACGACCTGGGCCGACCTACCCCTCGCCCGGCAGAGGCCCCGTCCTCCGGAGACGACGAAGATGGAGAGGACGAGACAGAAGACGCAGGTGAGCCCCTCTGCGGTGGGGGTGCCAGCGGGCGGGAGGGTGCAGGTGGGGAGACCGCAGCGGGGGCGGGGCGGGGCTTGGGTGGAGCAGGCGGCAGCCTTGCCCAGCCTTGTGGGAGGGTGAGGGAGGAGGTGGGTATAGGGTTTGGGGGCTTCAGAGGGGGTGGGGGCAGGCCCCAGGGAGCGAGGCTCTGCCGGGGTGGCTCCAGGGCCGGGCTGGGGGCCCGTCGTCCCTTTGCCCTTTGGCTTCCAGGAAGCTCGGCCAAGTTCTGGCCCAGTACTCGGGGCCCCCGGCGGGTGCAGGCTGCTGGGGTTCCTGCCCTGAGACTCCGGTCTGAGGGCCACAACCTCAGCCTCCCTGAGGGCACGGTCCAGGCGCTGAGCCGTTGGTCTGGTCCCCGGGCACAGCCTGCTGGACTCTCCGGTCACCTGGGTCTCCACCTGGGAGGCGTCTGCCTATACTGTCCACCTGGGCTCCTACAGGCAGCGTCTGGAGCAGCGAGGTCACAGGGAGGGGCTGCCCCGGGCCCCTGCAGCCTCCCCAAAGGAGGAGAAAAACCAGTCTGGCCATGGGGGGTGGGGCAGCCTGGAAGACAGGTGGGGCACCCCGCCCCCACACCTGTCAGGCCATGGTGGCGGCAGGGTCTCAGCCACTCCAGGGCACTTCCCGAGCACCCCGCTGCGCCACTGTCCACTTGGTGGGCTGGGCCAGCTGGGCAGGGGCCTCTGCCCAGGGGGCTTCTGCCTCTGCTGGCCAGGCCTGCCCCATCTGTGCCCCGGGGTGGGTGCCCACCTGGACTTACTCACCCTGGAGGGGCCAAGACCTGACAATGCAGCAGGCGGGGAGCCTCGAAAACCAGTTTCCGCACCCCAAGGGGAAACTGAGGCACAGTGGGGAGCTCAGGCGATCATGGTCTTCACCAGTCCCTTGGCCATCAGGGGCCCCTTTCTGGACGCGGCCTGAGCGGATGGACAAGAAGCTGCTGGCTGTGCCGGCCGCCAACACCGTGCGCTTCCGCTGCCCGGCCGCCGGCAACCCCACCCCGTCCATTTCCTGGCTGAAGAACGGCAAGGAGTTCCGGGGCGAGCACCGCATCGGGGGCATCAAGGTGGGGCGGTGGGTGGCCGCGGCGTCGGGCACAGGGCTGGGGTGCTGTGGGGTCCGGACCCGGGCGGGGGGGTCGCGGGGTCCAGGGTCTGCGTGCTCACCCCCGCCTGCCTGCCCTGCAGCTGCGGCACCAGCAGTGGAGCCTGGTCATGGAGAGCGTGGTGCCCTCGGACCGCGGCAACTACACGTGCATCGTGGAGAACAAGTTCGGCAGCATCCAGCAGACCTACATGCTGGACGTGCTGGGTGAGGCCCGGCGGCGGGCGGCGGGCGGCGGCGGGCGGGAGGCTGCGTCCAGCCACTGAGTCCGCCTGCCCCGCAGAGCGCTCCCCGCACCGGCCCATCCTGCAGGCGGGGCTGCCGGCCAACCAGACGGCGGTGCTGGGCAGCGACGTGGAGTTCCAGTGCAAGGTGTACAGCGACGCGCAGCCCCACATCCAGTGGCTGAAGCATGTGGAGGTGAACGGCAGCAAGGTGGGGCCCGACGGCACCCCGTACGTCACGGTGCTCAAGGTGGGTGCTGCTGCGGGCCCCTGGGCGCCCAGACCGGGAGGGCAGCCCTTGGGGTAATAGGAGGGGGCTGGGCGGCTTGGACCGCTTAGGGGAGAAAGTGGCCTTGGGGATGGTCCCGTGGGCAGAGGGGGTGGCCCAGACGGCGCTCAAGTCTGCGGCGTGCCTGCTCGAGGGGCCACTTTGGCCCTGGAGGGGGCAGAAGACCCTCTGGGGTGGGCTCTACCTCCAGGGCCCAGGACCACCGGGGCAGCCAGCCCCCCCAGGGGCCCAGGGCAGGGTGGCGGCCACCCCGCCTGCCTCCTCCACCCTCAGGGCCAGGACAGCGGCGGGGTTCCCGCGGCCCGGGTGGGGGCCGCCTGGCCTGGGCTCTTGCAACACTGGTTACGGAACAAAGAGAAACATCTGTTTAGAGCCGAGCCGGCCGGGGCGGGAGCAGGCCCGGGGCTGAGTGCGGGCCAGGCCAGCCCAGAGGCCAGGGCCCCGGCTGCTCCGCCCGTGTGGGAGCACCCAGGGTGAGCAGGGCCCGGTGGGCGGGGCCTCTCTGGGGGAGCCCGCGGCGGCCGGACACAGGGTCCCGCCCGCCGAGCCACAGCCACCACCGTGCGCCCGGCGGCCCTCCGCCGGCGGCCCTCCGCTCCCGCCTGAGCTGGGCCTCGTCCATGGTGGGCGGCTGCCACGGGCGCCTGAGCCCGGTCTCTTGTCCCCGCAGTCCTGGATCAGTGAGAGTGTGGAGGCTGACGCGCGCCTCCGCCTGGCCAATGTGTCCGAGCGCGACGGGGGCGAGTACCTCTGTCGAGCCACCAATTTCATAGGCGTGGCTGAGAAGGCCTTTTGGCTGCGTGTGCACGAGCCCCGAGCAGGTAACGACTCTGTCCCACGCCTGCCTGGCACGCAGAGCTGCAGCTCCGACACCCTGGCCAGCGCCCGCCTGCACGCCCCTGCTCGCTCCCACCCCAGCCCGCGCCCGGACGCGGCCACTCTGCACCGCCAGCCCCTCTGGCCTCTGCTGTGACCGCCTGCTTGGGCCCCGGCCCTGCCGACCCGCCCTCCCCAGCCCGGCCTGCGCACCTGCCCTCCACGCCCGCGCCCACCGCCGCCTCTCTGGCGCCCTGCCACTCTGCCCCCGCCTGTCTGCCTGCTGCCCGCCCGGCGTCGCGCTAACCCCGCATGCGCGTCTGCACGGCCGCGCGCCTGGCACTCACCTGGGACAGAGGACTCGCCGGTGGAGGGACGGCTTCGGCTCGGTGTGGACGCACAGGCGGAGGACGCGGCCCGGCCATGGCGGTGGTGGCGGCAGCGGCGTTTTCCTTGCAGTCCGGCTGGACCGTCGCCGAGTGGACTGGCTTGGTGCCCATGGGTGCTGGCGCGTGCCTATCGTGCTCTGTTCTCTCTTTGTAGACGGCGGGCGCTAACACCACCGACAAGGAGCTAGAGGTTCTGTCCTTGCGCAATGTCACCTTTGAGGATGCGGGGGAGTACACGTGTCTGGCGGGCAATTCTATCGGGTTTTCCCATCACTCTGCGTGGCTGGTGGTGCTCCCAGGTACCGGTCCTGCTGCTGCTCCGCTGCGCCTGGGCTGCTGGCTCGGGACACACCAACGCCGCCGGGGATAGGAGGGCCAGAGCCTCCCTGCGCGGGGCTCCCGTGGGCCCCGAGGCCACAGCCCAGGCGGCGGCGTTGGCGTCTCCCTGGGTGGCGGGGTGAGGTGCTGCTGGCCCGCTGGGCTCTTCTCTCTTGGGCCTGCCTCTGACTCGGCGCTTCCAGCTGCAGGGCCCTGATGTGTGGGCCTCGGGGCCTCACTGCCCCACCGGCCGGGGTGTGGCCCCGCCTGCCCCCACTGTGCCTCCGGCTCCCGCCGGGCAGCCGTGGGGGTGCCTGTGAGCTGGCCAGGCCCCAACGCCCGTGTCTTTGCAGCCGAGGAGGAGCTGGTGGAGGCGGGAGAGGCCGGTGGCGTGTACGCGGGCGTCCTCAGCTACGGGGCCGGCTTCCTCCTCTTCGTCCTGGTGGTGGCTGCCGTGGTGCTCTGCCGCCTGCACAGGCCGCCCAAGAAGGGCCTGGGCTCGCCCGCTGTGCACAGAGTCTCCCGCTTCCCGCTCAAGCGACAGGTAACAGCAGATCCCCGAGCCGCGCTGTGCCGGCTCCCATGGGCACCACGGTACTGAGGCCCCCGCCCCAGGACGGCAGCCGGCTGGAGGGCCTGGCCTTGTTTATGAGGTCGCTGTGTGGATCTGGGGTACCCCCGGGGTGCCCGGCCTGGAGTGCAGCCCCGACCTGCCCCTGCGCCCCAAGCAGGTGTCCCTGGAGTCCGACTCGTCCATGAACTCCAACACCCCCCTGGTGCGCGTCGCCCGCCTGTCCTCGGGGGAGGGCCCCGCGCTGGCCAATGTCTCAGAGCTGGAGCTGCCTGCCGACCCCAAGTGGGAGCTGTCCCGGGCCCGGTCAGTGTGGAAGGGGCTGGGCATGTTGGGGGGCCCCGGTGGAGCACTGGGTGGGCACCACGCTGGACTGGCCCTTGGGGGCCGCTGGGGCGAGGCCGGCAGGGCGGGAGCGAGCAACTTGCCAGAATCTGGTCTCTGGCCCTGCTGCCTGTGACGCTGCCCTTGCCCGTTGCCAGGCTGACCCTGGGCAAGCCCCTTGGGGAGGGCTGCTTCGGCCAGGTGGTCATGGCGGAGGCGGTTGGCATTGACAAGGACCGGGCGGCCAGGCCCGTCACCGTGGCGGTGAAGATGCTGAAAGGTGAGCGCCGGGCCGCGGTGGGGGCTTCGGGCTGTGCGGTGGACACTGCCCTGACCGCCACACCGCTGCGCAGACGACGCCACTGACAAGGACCTGTCGGACCTGGTGTCGGAGATGGAGATGATGAAGATGATCGGCAAGCACAAGAACATCATCAACCTGCTGGGGGCCTGCACGCAGGGCGGTGGGTGTGGGCGGGGCGTGGCCCGGGGCGGGGCGGGGCCTACGAGCAGGGCGGGGGTGAGTGGGCGTGCCCTGCGGGTGATGGGCGGGGCTGGGTTGGGCAGGGGCGGGGCTCTGCTTGGACAGTGGGCGTGGCCTACGAGCAGGGCGGTGGGCTGAGGGGCGGGGCCTATGAGGAGGGCGGGGACTGAGGGGCGGGGCTTACAAGCAGGGCAGTGGGCTGAGGGGGCGGGGCCTACAGGCAGGGTGGGGATTGAGGGGCGGGGCCTACGGCGGGGCCTATGAGGAGGGCGGGGGTGAGGGGCGGGGCTTACAGGCAGGGCGGGGCTGAGGGGGCGGGGCCTACAGGCGGGGCGGGGCGGGGCCTGGGCAGGCGGGGGCGCCCCCGCTCGCCCCCGCTGAGGCGCGCGCCCCGCAGGGCCCCTGTACGTGCTGGTGGAGTACGCGGCCAAGGGCAACCTGCGCGAGTACCTGCGCGCGCGCCGGCCGCCGGGCATGGACTACTCCTTCGACACGTGCAAGCTGCCCGAGGAGCAGCTGACCTTCAAGGACCTGGTGTCCTGCGCCTACCAGGTGGCGCGCGGCATGGAGTACCTGGCCTCGCAGAAGGTGCGTGCGCGGGCGCGCCCCGCCCCGCCCCGCCCCCCGCGCCCCCCGCGCCCCCCGCCCCGCCCGCCGCTCACCCCGCCCCGCCCCCACCCGCCCCGCCCCCAGTGCATCCACCGGGACCTGGCGGCCCGCAACGTGCTGGTGACCGAGGACAACGTGATGAAGATCGCGGACTTCGGGCTGGCCCGCGACGTGCACAACCTGGACTACTACAAGAAGACCACCAACGTGAGCGCGCGGCCGGGGGGGGGGGCGGGGCGCGGGCCCGGGGGCGCCCACCCACCCGCCGTCCTCCGCCCCCCGCAGGGCCGGCTGCCCGTCAAGTGGATGGCGCCCGAGGCCCTGTTCGACCGCGTCTACACCCACCAGAGCGACGTGTACGTGGCGCCCCTGGGCTCCTCCGCGGGCGGGGCCGGGGGGCGCGGCCGGCAGGTGGGCCGCCGCTGACCGGGCCCGCCCCCCGCAGCTGGTCCTTTGGGGTCCTGCTCTGGGAGACCTTCACCCTGGGGGGCTCGCCGTACCCCGGCATCCCCGTGGAGGAGCTGTTCAAGCTGCTGCGGGAGGGCCACCGCATGGACAAGCCGGCCAACTGCACGCACGACCTGTGAGTGCCGGCCCCCCCGCCCCCGCGCGCCCCCGCCCGCCCCGCGCGGCGCTGACCCCCCGCCGCGCAGGTACCTGATCATGCGGGAGTGCTGGCACGCGGCGCCGTCCCAGAGGCCCACCTTCAAGCAGCTGGTGGAGGACCTGGACCGCATCCTCACCGTGACGTCGACCGACGTGAGCGCGCCCCGGGCCGCCCTGGGGGGGGGGGCTGGCGAGGCCGGAGCGCTGACCCCTGCCCCCGCAGGAGTACCTGGACCTGTCGGTGCCCTTCGAGCAGTACTCGCCCGGCGGCCAGGACACCCCCAGCTCCAGCTCCTCGGGGGACGACTCCGTGTTTGCCCACGACCTGCTGTCCCCCGCGTCCCCTGGCAGCGGGGGCCCTAGGACGTGAAGGGCTGCCGGCCTGCGGCCGAGCCCCACCAATGTGAGCGTGGACCCCAGCTTCCCTCCTGCTGCTGCTGCTGCTGCTGGTGTGTGGTCCACCGGGCGCCAGCCCGGCGGGGACCTGGGTGGACAGGCGGATGGAGACGCTGCGTGTCCCTGCGCGCCCCTCAGGCCGGTGCTGGGCCCCTGGCCCACCTGCTGTAAATGACCTCCTGGCCGCCGTGCCCGCCAGCACCAGGGGGACCGAATGTAGAATGTAAGGGTTCCTCCCAGGGGTCCCCTCCCAGGCCCCCTCGTCCCCTGACACCCGCAGAAGAACCGGCGGGCTGGCCCCCAGCGCCCAAAGCTGGGCCTGCAGGAAGCCCCGTGTGCACCTCCCTCACACGCTGGCTCCGGGGGTGTCTGCACACAGCCCCCCCTCCCCCCTCCCCCCGTGCCCCTCGGAGACTGACATTACGGGTACCTGAAGGCGGAGCCTTTAACGTCTATGGGAAAGGTTTATTCCAGAAACGGTGTACATTTATATAAATAGACGCGCGCATGTGGCGCGCACATAGGTATATATATAAAAATATCTATATGGGGGGAGAGAGGCTGGCCAGCAGAGGCCCGGCCTGCCAGGGCAGCCCCATGGGGGCTTCCTGACTCCACGGCTCTGTGGAGCGGATTGGACCTGGACCCGCCCGTTGGTAAAGTCATTTACAGACCGCCAGGCCCCACCTGCTGCCCACCAAGCTTCCAGTCTGAGCTTCGATGTAGAAACAGCGAGGGAGCCGCCTTGGACGCGGCAGCCCCTGGCCGGAGCCGGCCCCGCACACTCCGGGGCCGTAGTTGAGGTGGCGAGTCCAGGGGGGACGCTATTTCCTTTGGCTTTCTGCAGGGGATTCAATTCTATAGGATTTTTCTTTAGGAGACTTATTTTTTGGACTTCAAAGCCGCCTGGTGTCTCCTGTAAGCTCGTTAGCTGCCACGTGTCCAGGCAGGAGGCGTGCAGGGAGGGGCAGGCCGGGCAGGGTTCAGATGTTACTAGATGTTACAGTTTATATATATCTATATAATTTATTGAGTTTTTACGAGATGTACTCACTGTAGGTTTAACACTTCTGACGCAACGCTTCTAGACGTTTCCACCCTGACCACTGCCTGTCAAAGCTTGGGTGAGCGCCCGCGCGTCAGCTCTGCCTCTGTGACGCCGTTGCAGTGGCTGTCCTCTGCGGTCAGCCGGCCCGCCGGGCCGGGGTGCCAGGAGGGCCGGTTCTCAGGCACCCGGCCCGTGCTGGCCCGAGGCGGCAGATTTGCTTCCCCCAAAATAAAGAGACAGCTGGTTCAGATGCCTGTCCCCTTTTTGCCTCCTGCGCCAGGGTCCCGGGCACTGTCCTGCTGCCCACGGTGACAGGCCTGTCCTCTGTCCCAGAAGAGGGAGCGGGGGCTGCAGCCACTTATTGCAGCTCCCCAAGGGTTCCCCCTCGGTCTCGACTGCTGGGTCAAGGCAAAACCTAGCCGAGGGCCAGGGGTTCCAGGAGGCTCCCCTGCGGAGCCGGCGATAGCTGTGGCCTGTCTGGTTGCTGAGGGCCGGGAGCGCGGGCACTGCGGTGCTCATGGCGTGGAGCCGTGGTAACCCAGAAGGAAGGGCTTGGGCTGCTCCCCAGCTCATGAAGCCCAGGTGGACTCAGGTCATGTGCAGGCACCACACCAGCTCAGGCCTCACCCCTCCCCAAGTCAGTAGTCCCCCCATCACAGAGCTGCCTGTAGGAAAAGTCCTTGTGTCAGTGCCCTGACACCCCATCAGAGGCCTCAGCGTTGTCGACACGGGTCGCACCCCTGCTCTGGTGGCTCCTCTGCCCCCATCGTGGGCTCCACTGTGCCCCCTGCGTGCCATGGCACCTGTGCCTTTGCAGATGTGTCCCCACCCCCCAGTGACAGGTCTGGCCCACTCTGCTCTGCCGTTAACATCAGGGCAAAGAGCAGGACTTCCACATGGCAGTGGCAGGGTAAGTCCAGGAGGGCTTCCTGGAGGAGGTGTCAGTGTCCAGGCCATTGGGGACACCACAGAGCTCCACTGCTGGGCTGCAGTGTGGACGTCAGTGTATCTTCTGAGGCATTTACTACCCCTTGCATGTTCGCTGTACCCTCTGGGTGAGGGGCTGGGCCTGCTTTCTGGGTCCCAGAGGGCCTGCTTGCAAAACCACCACCATTCAGGTAAGTGGTCTGCCTCCCCGCCTCCAGCCTGCCCGCGGCCCTCTGTGTCCAGCGCGCCAGGTGCCGGCGGCGAGGGCCTGAGGGTCGGGGCCCCCGCTGGAGGGCGCCGGCGGAGCGGCGGGAGTCGGGGCGCCAGAGCGGGCCGGGGG
This sequence comes from Talpa europaea, assembly GCF_964194135.1. Classification (NCBI taxonomy): domain Eukaryota; kingdom Metazoa; phylum Chordata; class Mammalia; order Eulipotyphla; family Talpidae; genus Talpa; species Talpa europaea. The sequence continues at coordinate 143,496,245 of NC_140071.1, read as the reverse complement.
CGCCCTCTGGCGCGGGCTGCAGCGGGGCGGCCGGGCTCGGGGCGCGCTCGGGACACCGAGGGACCTGGCGCCCCCGCAAGGCCGGCCCCCAGGGCTGCAACTGCGCCCCGGGCGAGGGGCCGGTCCGAAGAGGGATGCACCAGCCCGGCGCGAGGCAGGCGGGCCGCGCGCTGTGGGGCGCCCCGCCCGCCCCTCGCCCGACGGCTCCTCGGGTCCCCCGCGCCTCGCGCCCGCCGCCGCCTTCCCCAGCCCGCGGGGGCCCGGGCCGCTGCCCAGGGGGATCCTCCTCGCCCCCAGCCGCGCGTCCCCACCCTCCTGCCGGGCCAGGCGGGCTGGCCGGACGCTCCGCGGTCTGGCCGCGGTTCCGGGGCGGCCGCCCCCGGCACCTCCGGCAGTTTCCACGGACACCAGCTAGTCTCTTCGGGGTCTGGTCGCGGGGCGTCCGCTTGAGGGAGTCCGCCAAGCCCGGGGGAGGCCGGCCGTCCGGGCACGCCGGGGACCGCTCCGCGCCGGCCTTCGGCCTTCGGGGGCCCAGGAGCCCTGCCCCCCGCGGGCGCGGCTGGGGTCAGGAGGCGCGAGGCCCGGCGCGCTCGCGCTCGGGAGCCCGGGGAGCGGGCCCTCACTTGGGGGCCTCGGCCCGCGCGCGCTGCTGGTGAGCAGGCGTCGGCCCGCGCCAGCCGGCTCCGGGGCGCCCTGGGCAGCCCACCCTGCCCGCCGGAGCCTCAGGCCCAGCTGTCATGCGGGGCCTCCTGGGGGCACAGGAGGTGTCCAGCCACTGAGGCACATGCGCTCCCCGCCAGGGAGCTCCCCACGGGCGCAGCAGACCCCTCCTGTCTCCCCGCTGCTCCCCGCGGCCTACTTCAGTGGATCCGCCTGTTCTGTTCCCCACTCTGTCTCCGGGGAGCCCTCTCACCCCCACCTCTGCACCTCTGGCCTGCACCCAACTCTTGCAGCGTAAATAAAAATAAACCTTAAAAAAAAAAAACAAAAAAAACTGGTCCTCCCCGGGGGCGCAGCGGCTGAGCGCTGGGTTGCGAAGCTGCCCGCAGCCTCTACGGCGCCTGTTCGATCCCCGGCTGCTCCCCGGCCACCGGAGGAGGGTCCCGCATGGCGCGCAGACCTCTCCTGCCGCCCGCTGCTCCCCTCAGCAGTGTACCTCAGTCCTTCTGCCTGCTCTGCTCCCGCTCTGGCTCTGGTGAATCCTCTCGCCCTCCCGCGCTTCTGACTGTGCCCGGTGCTTGTATACATAAATCTTTTTTTTAAAAAAAAAACAGGCCCGTTCCTGGGGCCTAGGGTGAGGCCAGGGGCAGCGGCGGGTTGGGCAGAGCCATGGAGTCTGTGCCCTTGGGGGGGGTCGGGCAGGTAGACAGATGTGAGGGTGGGCGTGGAGCCCGACGAAGTGCAAGGAGACCATGCCCGATGGGGCTCCCTACAGGGGCGAGGTCCCAAGAAGGCGAGTGTCCTGGGCTTGGGTCCTGGGGCTGGCAGGGAGGACAAGGAGCCTGAGGGGGGCACTGGCCGAGGGCCCCTATGTGTGAGGGAGGGGTGCCCTGAGCTCCCTGCTGCACAGGGCGGGGTGCGGGCCCCGCCCGTCCAGGGTCTGGGCAGCGGGGTGAGGAAAGCTCTGCTGAGCAGCAGAGCAGAGGGAGTAGTCCTGGGGCAGCACCCCCACCCCAGGGCCCCCAGAATAATTCAGAACAGAATCATCCTCCCAGGTGACCCCGGGAGTTTGCTGTCCCACCCCTGAAACACGCCCTCTTGTACCTGCCCACCCTCCTGCATCTCAGGCCTGGCACGCCACCGGGGCCAGCAGCCTGGGCCCCAGACCCTCCCAGCCCGAGGTGCCCACTGAAGGGGGGGCTTGGCCAGAAGGGAGTCGCCTCCCTGTCCGCAGACCGGGAGGGCAGGTTGTGAAGACAGCGCTTTATTAGCCCTTCCCCCCATCCCCCCCACCGACGCCAGCCGGGGGTCTCCAGTCTCCCGGCGCGCAGGCCCGGGTCACAGGCCAGGGGCGGCCGGGCTCCCCCTGGAGGCCACCCGACTGCCCTGCGCCACCAGCTCACAGCGCCAGGCGGCTCAGGACCTGGTCCTTGGCCGGCACCGGACGCGGGAGGCCTGTAAAACAAACTCTTTCAAGGGTTGTTTGGACGCGCTGGCCCCGGGGCCGCCGGCCAGAGGCCCTCCCGACATCCGAAGGGGCCTTCAGTTCACGGGGAAGTCTGGGCCTGCCCTTCCGGAGCGACTCCGCAGGTCGCACGTCAGTTGCCCAAATGCCTACCAAAAGCGGGGTCAGGTTAGGGGCCACGGAGGCACCAGGGTCAGGAAACCCTGATGCGCCCTCAGGCGGGCAGAGGCCACGCAGCCTCCAACACGAGCACCGGGTAGGGAGGCCACTCGGGCAGAAGCAGCGCCTGTCAAACGTGCCGCGGGACTTGGGCGTCCAGGCCACTCGCGACACCTGCCCGCAGACAGCGGCTTGGGCAAGTGAGGGCAGCAAAAGTGGGAGGACAGGGCGCAAGGGCAGGGCCTGCACTACCCACCAGACAGTCCAGATGCCGGGCAGGCGTGTCGTGGCGGGGGAGGTTCTCCGGTGATCTAGAAGCTACCGCTGTTGAGTCCTCTTCTCCAGGCGCGGGGTCGGGATGCCCGTGTTCAGTTGCCCAGACACACAGCAGTCACCACGCCCGCCCCACGCCAGGGCTGGCTGCCACGCCCACGGAGGCTGCCCCCGGGCAGCGGAGCCCCGCGGAGTCCCTAGGGGCACAGGAGACCGCTCCCACCACCCTCGGGGCAATGCAGAGCAAACCTGGATGATGCCACTTTCCAGCAGCACCACCACCAGCACGCCCCATCGTGCCTGGCTTCACCCCGCGTGGCGTGGGGTGTCATCCAGCAGGGCAGGGGCACGCATCTGTGTTGGGGAGCGGGTGAAGGGTCAGCTGAGAGTTCCAGGTCAATCGAGAGCGAGCTCTGGCACACTCCTGCCGGGGACCCACGCTCTGGCCACGGACAGACGAGTGGACGCGTCTTCTGGCCGCTCCAGGGGCAGCTCCGGCACAGGCAGGGTGGGCCGTCATGGTGCTGTCCAGCGTCCGAGCCCGCGTCCCCGGGGCCCAGATGGTTGCGTCCCCAGGCAGAGGATGTGCGTAAGTGTCCGGCGCCCACGGAGGCCTCGGCCCAGACTCCACCAGCAGTGGGGTCCATGCAGCCGCCCCTCGCGGGCGCTCCCTGCCCCGTGTGGCCAGCACTGCGTCTCAGGCCAGGGCCCACGGGGGCCACACCACTGCCCGGGCGGCCCAGGCTGCGGCCCAACCATCTTCGTGGAATGATGAAAATTAAAAATTACTTGATTATGAGAGTTTCTGATTTATTCCAGACAAAAGCGCAGACGTGTCCCTGCTCGCCACCTCGGCGCGCCCCGAGCGGCCCTGGTCCTGGCAGGAGCACGGGGCCCAGCGGGGTGCAGATGGCCAGTGGCCTAGTTCTTCACCTCCACGGCCTCCTTCCCGGCCTTCTCCTTGGCCTTCTCCTTCTCCTCCACCTTCCCCTCCTTCTCCAGCATGGCCACGATCTCAGCCACTTGGCCGGTGGAGATGTGGACGTCCTCCTTGTCCACGAGCTCAATCACCTGCACGGGAGGGCGGGGCTCAGGGCAGCTGGCCCGGTGGAGCGCGCCCCCAGCCACCGTCCCACCGGGGCCCAGGCCAGATACACAGGGCCCCTGGGTGCTCGGCGTGCCGGACCCCACCCAGGAGGGCCAGCGGGCCACCAAGTGTCCCCAGGAGGGCCTCAGAGAGCGAGTGGCCTGTGGTCTGCCAGATACAGGTGAGGCTGCCAAGCACGACGCACCCAGCTAGGCGGGCAGGAATGTGGTGGCAGGTGGGCCAGGATTGGGCAGCCCCTCCTCAGGTGAGGCCAGCCTAGGCAGGGGTTCCTCGGGCACCAGCAAGAGCGGGTGACGGCCCCACCCCTGGCTGCTGGCATCCAACAGTGACCGAAAGCATATCAGTGGGTACCCTGGGCACCCAAGGTCCTGGCACCAGGCACTAACACGATACCCGGCCACACCACCAACTCGCGCGCCCCCCAGCACTCCCCACTGCCATCCAGCTGACAGAAATGGGGCCGGGGGCTGGGCCAGACACCGCACCACACATGTTCAAACTGTGTAGAGTGGCCCCAGGTACCCGCGGCGGGCCAAGGCCTCCCAGGGCCACCAAGTGCTGGCACCAGCACGCACGGACGGGCCCCGGCCCCGGTCCCAGCCCAGGCCAGCAGACGGCCCGAGACGCACCTTCACCAGGTCGTCGATGTCGATCTTGCCATCCTTGTTCTCGTCCAGCGCCGAGGCCAAGCTGATGAGCTTGTTCTCCGGAATGTCCTTGATCTGCTTCATGGCGGTGATGAGCTCAGTGGTGCTGACGACGGTCTCCCTGCGGGCACAGCCAGAGGAGCAGGTGGCACGGCCTCCTACCCCCTCCTCCAGACGCGGCCATCAGCGGCGGGCGCGTGCAAGCTGCGGGCGCGGGAGGCGCTTGGCGCCCGGCAGGCCCTGCCTATGGCGACTCGGATGGTGGTCACAAGGTCTGTGCATGGCTATGCTGCCTGACCCGTGGGGTGGGGCTCACGCAGCACAGCAGGCTGCTGGGATAGGGGGCGCCCAGAGAGACGGGCACCCAGGACACAGTGTCCACTCTCCTGCCTGGCAGGCATCCCATGGATGCCCAAGGGCCCAGGCCACCTGGGGCCGCCCCACAGGCTGTGTGATTAAAGAGTATGGCTGGGGTGGGGAGCATGTGAAAGAAGGGTGTGGGCCCCAGGGCTGTGGCATGGAAGGACCAGAGAACAACAGCCTGGACATAGATGTGAGCAGGGTGGACCTGGGACGCCAGTGGAGCCCCAGGCGTTCTTGACAGGTGCTGGCCTGCTGGCGGCAGGACCCGGCAGCGTCATGGAGCTCTGCCTGGTGTTGGGTCAGAGGTGGGGCACGGGTGAGGACTGCGGGACTGGCTGGGCACTCCCCAGCCCGCACTCACCCCGAGGGCGTGCTCTCAGTGGGGGTGCCGGGCCCGCCCGCCCGCTGGCCAGTCTCCAGCTGGGATAGTAGGCCGTCGATCTGCCCGATCATCTGCTGCACCCGCTTCGTCAGCCGCTTGCTGGCTTTCGACTCCTCCACGAATATCTCCTCACCAGTCTTCGAAAGCTCCTTCTTGATCTCCTGCAAGTCCTGCAGAGTTGTGAGGCGTCAGCTCAAGCCCCGAGGGCCCTCAGCTCACCACTATCACACACACCCATTCCACTCGCGCAATCCCAAGCTCTACTCTGTGCCACGACGGAAGGATCTGCCTGGACCGCGGTTCTCTTTGCACTCCGTAAAGAACCGAAAAGAGGGCAAGTGCTTGCAATCCGCAGGGCAAGGGGAGGGTGCGGGGCGACAAGGCCAAGGGATAAGCTCGCCCGGAATACCCATGGGAAGGTTCGCGTGGATGTGCTGTGCCCTCCAGAGGTGCCCACCACGGGTGAGCAGCTCTCACCAGGCAAGAGGCAGCGTTACACACCAGGCGGCGAGGCCTCCCCGGGCAGTCAGTCTCAGTGCTGTGCAGCTGTCCAGCCTCTGTGCCTGAGTGCGACCCTGGCCAGGGAGCTACCCACACAGCGCAGCAGACCTCTCCTGTCTCACCCACTGTCCCCCTCAGCAGTGTATGTCATCAGTCTGCCTGTTCTGTTCCCCACTCTGTCTCCGGTGAACCTTCTCACACACACACCCCCACACCTCTGGCCTGTACCCCAGCTCCTGTATGCATAATCAAATCTCTCTTAAAAAGAGCAAAAACAGGGCCTCCCCGGTGGCACAGCGGTTGAGCGCTGGGCTGCGAAGCTGCCCGCAGCCTCTGCAGGGCCGGTTCGATCCCCGGCCGCCGGCGAGGGTCCCACATGGCACGCAGACCTCTCCTGCCGCCCGCTGCTCCCCTCAGCAATGCATTTAACAGAACAGTCTGCCTGTTCCGCTCCCCGCTCTGGCTCTGGTGAATCCTCTCACCCTCCCGCGCATTTGGTCTTTACCCTGGTTCTTACGTAAAATAAATATATCTTTAAAAAATAAAAGAAAAGAGCAAAAACCAAAGCTGAGGACACAGTCTTCCTCAGAGAAACAAAACCTGCTGTGCCCGGAAAAGTGGGGAGCGCAGGAAGACTGAAGAGACCGAATGTCCCCTGTGGCCTCTGGGCCCACCTCGCTGTAGTCCTGCACGTCCTCCTTGAGCAGCTCCAGCTCCTCCTTCTCCTTGGTCAGGGGCTGCTTCTGCTCCTTCAGCTTCGAGCAGGCGTCGCTGAGGATGTCAATCTCCTCCTTGGTGATCTCCTCGCCCTGGGGGGGAACCAGCATCCAGAACCCATGGGGAGGCAGCCCGCTATGTGCGGTGGCCTGGGCGTCCCCTCGAGTGGCACTTGTGGGACATGGGTGATGCTACAAGCGCTCGGGCCCACCCCAGCCACGGGGCCCCTCCTCCTGCACCTGCCCTCAGGCGGGCCGGCCAGCCTGGGCCTCTCGCACTCACATCCTCGCAGGCCAAGACACCCCCTCCCTCCCGGAGGGTTCTGCTTCTCCTTTTCTGTCCCGGCCATAGGCCCCTGCGTGGCACCACCATGGCTGGCAGCAGCTGCTGTCCCTTGTGGTGGGTGGCCTCAGAGGGCCGTCCTGGCCCCGCTACTGCAGAGGCCCCACACCTGGCTCCTCCGTGACTCTCAGACGGAGCTACGGTGATGTCTAAGTTTTACGCAGACCTGCAACCCCCGGACGAGCCTCTCTTGTAACCCCTTTGTGAGGGTGGTGGCGCTTGTCGCGTCGGACGTTCAGGGACTTCCCATCCCTGGCCACCGAGATGTCCGGCCCAGCCTCAGAAGCAGCTCAACCCAGGAGAGGGCGGCCCCTCCTTGACCTGGAGTGGCCCAGGCCTGTGCTCCCTGCCAGGGCCTGTGCCTCAGTCCTCCCACGCCCATGGCAGGTCTGCCTGCACAGGGAGACCGCTCCACCCAGCGTCCACCACAGGGCCCCCCTCGCTGCCCAGCAGCCCCTGCCCCACAGTGCCCCCAAGACCTCGTATCTCAATCCCTTTGAGGTGCCTGGCCAGGTACCCGGGGCTCCCTTCCCAGTCTGGGTACACAGAGGTGCCTCTGCGCTTGTTTCCGTCACCCCGGACCAGGCCTCAGCAGTGGCCCTGGAATTCCGCTGCCTTCCCCAACTCTGGGGTTACCCCAGCCCTGCCAGTCCCCAAAAGGAGCCCTCCAGGGCTGGGGACAGCTTGGCCCAGCTGCTACCCCACCCAGAACCCGCCACCTCTGTGTCCACCCTCTCGCCTGCCCAGCACCCCTAGGCTCGCTGCTGTCACCTTCAAGCCTTCCAGGGTGGGGGCGGTGTCCTTCAGGGGCTCAGCTGGCAGGGTCACACTAGTCGCTTCCGGCTGCGGCTCAGGTGCCGGCCTCCCGGGGGCAGCTTCCACCACCACCACATCTGGCTCGGCTTCCTTCTGGACAGCAAGGCCGCCTTCAGCTTGGCCCCGCAGCCCCCAGCCCACGCACGTCCGCGAGAGGGCAGGCCTGGCCGGGTGCTGCCCGTGGCCCTGAGGTTTGCACAGACCCACCAGCAGCGGGCGGCCTGCCTGCCAGGAGCCCCTCCGGCCACCGCAAAGTGAGATGAGCCTGCTCCGAGGTGACTAGATGCCCAGAGCCCTAGGCGATCCCCTCATGTGCTGCCTACCACTCCTCGCTGTCCCACCTGCCGTGGCCCCCACTGGAGAAGCCCCCGGCAGGCCTGGGACCCGGGCTCACCGCTGCCTCAGAGAGCCGCTGCAGCTCCTTCTCCCGCTGCTCCTGCTGGATGGCTGCCTCCTCCTGCAGCGTGGCCTCCAGCCTTGCCTTGTTGTCCACCTGCTCGCCCTCCACCTCGGCCACTTTCATCTGGGCTTCCTTTGTCTTCAGAGAGAGGACACCTGTGAGTGACCCCAGGGGCAGGGGTCCCGAGGGCACTGTGGGAGCCAGGAGGCATGGCCACTGCTTGGCAACCCCTCAGGATGCTCTGTGCCCTACCCTCTGCCTGCATCTCTGACCCACGCCCACCCGGCACCCTGCACCGGCCCAGGGGGCCTCCTGGTAGCTGTTGAATGCGAGAGGCAGCCGGGGCCCTCCCCCAGCAGTGTCCGAGGGCTCTGCAATAGCCAGAGCGGATGGACGCAGGCCCGGGGGCAGCAAAGGGCCTCAGGCTGGGAGGTGGCCGCCCCAGAGCGAGGGGTCCTGGAAAGCGCCCCAGCGCACACACCACTATCTCCGGGAGCGTCTGCAGCGTGGACTTGAGCTGGTCGGCGGGCAGCTGGTCGGCGGGCGAGAGCGTGTCCGGCAGGTACATGGCTCGGGACAGGACGAGCAGCGAGGATGGGATTTCCTGGCGCAGGTGCAGCTCCAGCCACTGGCGAGAGGGAGGGACTGAGTCACCGGCAGCCCTGCCTCGAGGCCCCAGCTCAGCAGGCGGGCTCAGACTGGGACTCCCCCTCAGTTTGGATGGGGAAGCAGGGGCCGGGGGGGTCACACACTATTTTAGGCTATTTTCATGACAACAAGACGTTTGAGCTCACAAAGCCCCACAATGACATCTGGACTCAAGCGGGCCGGAAAGAGCCGGGGCTTGGAGGAGCAGTGAAGACGCGGAGCAGGGGTGGGGGGTGACACATGCGCACCCCCCTTCCCCCCGCCCCCGGCGGCCACCGCTGACAGAGAAGGCCGGGGACGCACCTGCTGAGGAGAGCAGGCCAGAAGCCCCGTGAGGTGGTCTGTGCCCCGGGTTGCCTCCCAGCCCGTTTCACCCACTCCAGCAGCCGTCAGAGTGGCCTGTGGCAGAGCTGCCCTGGGGGAGGCAGGACCCAGCCCCAGTGGTGGAAGCAAGAGGTCGGCTGATGTCCCGGCCTCATGGAGAAATGCACAGACACTTGGGAAGTCAACCTCGTTCCCATCTGTCCGCAGAAGCCAGGAGAAGGGCTGCCGCACCTGGGCACCAGTGCCCGTCAGGAGCCGGCCAGGTGGAGGCGGGAGGCCAGGTTGGTGCCATGCCGGCCCGGCTCTGGGAAATGTCCAGGGCTTTCTGCCCAAGCTGGCCAGTGGGGCGGGCTCCACGCACCTGCCTCAGCTGGTCCCGCAGACGGTCCTCCGTGACGCCCAGAGCACGCATGCCTCGCGCCCGACACGCCGCCTGCAGTTCCTTGACATTCAGGCTGTCCACGCCCTCCTCGTCGATCAGCTGGAAGGGAAGATGACCTGGTGGCCGCAGGAAAGGTCCACAGAGACTGCAGGGGGCCTTAAGGTGGGCCCAGTGTGGCCAGCAGACAGGGCAGGGCTCGCAGGAAAGCTCCATGCCCGCTGGGGAGCCAGGGGCAGGTGCCACTGTCTCCAAGGAGACCTCTCCCCAGCAGAGCCCAGGGCCACGCAGAGGACACGGTCTGGGCAGAGGAAAGCTGGGACCACTGGGGTCTAGGGGCGCAAGGCAGCAATAGAGAAGGGCCCAAGGTGACTGGGCACCTCGGGGGCAGGCCAAGGCTGCAGGAAGCAGGGACGGGATGGCGGGGCCAGAGCAATCTTGAAGCAGGCCGGGGTAGGGGTGGGGGTGGGGGTAGGAGGACGGGGCACAAATGAGCTGCCCTGGACTCTCGCCCAGCCGGGGAGACTCCTAAAGTAGGCAACGGCCAGCTCAGGAGGGGTGAGGGCACCTGAAGCCGAAAAAGGCAATCAGGCGATTCGGAAGACACAGGCTGGGAGGAGTAAGGGCCTGGCCAGTGGGCCACAACACCGACAGCCCGGCGGCCAGTGCAGCGGGTCTAAGTCTGAGGAGGGGCTGGCCACGGCTGCCTGGTGCCACACAGCTGGCAACCCCAGGTGCGTCCTGCGGCACCATGGGCAGGAGATCACTAGGGCAAGGGGGAGGTCCCAGGAACGCTCCCTGAGGAGGGCACATCTGGGGCACACACAAGCTGCGAGGAGCACAGGGAGCAGCAGGGAGGGGCAGGGAGCACGGGGAGGGGCAGGGAGCACGGGGAGGGGCAGGGAGCACAGGAGGGGCAGGGAACACGGGCAGGGGCAGGTTAGCACAGGAGGGGCAGGGAGTACAGGAGGGGCAGGGAGCACGGGGAGGGGCAGGGAGCACAGGAGGGGCAGGGAACAGCCTGCTCCAGGGCCAGCAGGTGTTTCTGACTTCCAGCACCAGCCAGCTATTCTAAAGGCCAGGAGGGAGACTGGGGGCCCCTGGGAAGCCAGGCCAGGCCAGGCCAGGGAAGCAGGCAGGGGAAGGTGGCCTGCAGAGAGGCGGCCAGCCCCCATGCCCACCTTGTCGTCGGCCTTGATAGAACGCAGCCGCATGGTCAGCTGGAAGCGCAGGAAGTTGTTGGTGCCGATGGACTGCAGCTCCAGCAGCCGGCACAGCGCCACCAGCTGCGGCCGCGTTAGGTTGTCCAGGGTCAGCTCGTCCTCGAACAGCTTGGAGAAGCGCATGATCTCCTCATTGCTGGGCCTCTCACCCGTCTCTCGGATCTGCTGGGCAGCCGCGAGGGTCACCACGGCGTGCACCCCCACCTGCCCCAGCCTGCGCTGGCTGGGCCCCCAGCCCCTGCCCTCTGGGGATAGATAGGAGCCCTGGGTCTCAACTCAACCTTCTGGAAAAACATGGAGAAGTCCTTGGTGGCGCTGCCCTTGGCAGCCTTGTTCTTCAAGGCCATCTCCTCAATGGTGTCCTGGAGAAACTTGGCCAGCTCCAGCTTGACCCGCAGCTCTTTCTTCAGCCTCTCCTCCTGCAGGGCAGAGAGAACACTGCACCCCACCCTGCACCAGCCTCCTCTTCCTCCCGGCCCCCAGAACCACCACGCGCAGGGCCACTGCAACCATCCCTTTTGTGGTTTTGGGCCCCACGTGACCCCGGAAGGAGGCCCCGGGAGAAGCCAGCCCGGCTCCGGGCAGTGCAGAGGTGCTGAGTGGTCACCACCTTCCTCCTGCCTGCCCTGGCCAAGGGAACCCTGGGCAGGCCTCACCCAAGGCCTGAGGCCTTCAGAGAAACCACGACCAAGCCAGGCCGGCGTTTGAGGGCCATGGCACGAGCCCCAGCGGAGAGAAACCCCTGCCTGGGCACCGCGGCCCGGCCACAGCCCACGTCACCTTGATGGACTGCGTCTCGAAGGTGGATGGCAGCATGTTAGGGAAGAGCTTCACGGCGACGGGCAGCAGGAACTCCATGAAGGGCACCACCACGAAGACCAGGAAGGGGACCAGGCGGAAGAGGTCAGCGCAGATCCGGAGGAACTGGGGGGCAAGGCCAGGCCCACGCGCGTCACCACCCCAGCCCCTCGGCCACAGGGGCCCGCCCAGGAGCAGCACCAGCGAGCCCCTCTGCACGCGCCCCTCAGCCGCGCTCCCACCCAGGCCACCCCAGGCTGGTCCGCGGCCCCTGGACACGTGCTGCGCCCTGGGGCGCACACAGCGGGGCATCTGCGTGGCCGGCACGCTCCTGAACACAACTGAAAGAGAGGAGCTCTGAGGGGACGCACAAAGTTGACAAAACCCAAAACCCTCTCCTGACAAAAGCTGACGGAATTTACATAAGAGACAAGCTGACAGCTGAGCTTGGGACGCCGGCGAGCCAGACCAGCGTGTCCCGGCAGGCGCCAGGTCTTCAAGTCCCCGCAGCGCACGGGCCGGCCCCCGGAGCGGCGCGCCAAGGACAGCAGGCAGGCCGCGCTCCCCCGGGACGCCGCCCGCCCAGAGGACGGGCCCACAGCCGCCGAGGGCCCAGGCCTGGCAGATTCGGGGAGAAAGGCGGGGGGACCGGGCGCCGGGGCCAGGAGCCGTGCTGACGGGGACGAGAGACGTGAGCAGACACGCAGCGCCGCCGGCTGCACGCCCGGGAACGTCGCACGCACGCTCGGCCGTGAAGGGCACCAGAAGCGAGGAAACAGCCCGTGCAGGCCCAGGGGAGGCACGGGGAGCAGACACGTGAGGGGAAAGGGCTCCCTCCCCCCAGCTCCAGCGGTCTCACCCCGGCCCTCGGGCAGCCGCCCCGCGTCATCTTTCCCAGGAGCCGTGGCCAGTCGGGGGCCGCGGCCGGCCGGGCAGGTGAGGGGCTCCCTGAGGCCCGCGGGCGGTCCCCACGCAGCAGCTGCACGGCGGCCCTGGCCTCAGCGCCGCCCGCCTCCGCCTCTGTGAGCATCAGCTACGTTTCTGTCTCACTAGGATCCCTGATATTTTCCTCAAATTCAAATTTCCCGAGAGGCCCCACACCAAGAAAACCGTCCCACGGCCCCACAATCCCCCTCTTAACCCCAACAGCTGGGTCCACCGAGCTCCTGCCCCAGAGCGTCCCACCTCCCTCTTTTCTCTCCTCTTCTTAAGGCCCCCCCATCATTAATGGAGTAGCCAAGAGACCTGTGAAGTTCACAGCAGAATGGGGCTCCGGGGCCTTCACCGCCCCCTCCGAAGGAGCAGCCCGACAGCTGGCGGCCTCGAGGAGGGCAGAGCGCCACGTGCAGAAGCTGACCCGGCCCGGGCCTCCCTGGTGGCGCAAGGGGTTAAGCACAGCACTGTGAAGCCATCCGCAGCCTCTGCAGCACAAGTTCGATCCCCAGCCGGCCAAGGAGCTACTCACATGGCGCGGCAGACCTCTCCTGTCTGCCCGCTGCTCCCCTCAGCAGTGTGTTTCAGTCAGTCTGCCTGTTCTGCTCCCCGCTCTGTCTATGGTGAATCCTCTCACCCCGCCACCCCGCACCTCTGGTCTATGCCCCAGCTCTTGTAGGCATAAATAAGTAAATCTTCGGAAAAAAAAAAAGAAAAAGAAAAAGAAAAAGCTGACCCGGCCCCACGCATCCACTGCAGGAAGTCCTTGGCCGATCCTTCGAGGGAAGGGCATCTCTGTACCCCCTGGGTCTTGGGGCCCCGAGGGTGTGAGGCTGTCCCATGCCCTGGGAGAAAGGCAGGGGCAGGTAGGGACAGGAGAGGCGCCATGGCGCGGCCCAGCACCTCACAGCCAGCTTGGCAGAGATGCACAGGCCCAGCGCCCAGGGGCTTCCCCCAGAAGATAGCGGGGTGGGGGTGGGGGCTATACTGACCACACGCATGCAGCCTCAGGGTCAGGAGCCTGACCCTGAACGCCACGCAAGGACAGAGGCACAGGAGGGCCAAGGCCGCAGCGGCAGGCGCCAGCAGCGTCCCACGGAAGCACCATCTTTCACGGACTTCCCTGGTTTTTTTTTTTTTTTAAGCGAAAAGCAGCCGGAGCGAGGCCGGCGCAGCCCAGAGCCATCTGGTGGCTGGAGACGCCCGTTACCTGCCTGCGCTCCCTGCGGCTCAGACTGTGGCCGTTGAGGATGCGCCAGAGCGTGCGGGCGGCGATCTTGGTGTCGATCCAGAGCAGGCGGAAGCCGTGGTAGTAGTGCTTCAGCTCGTCCAGCACCTTCTGCGCCAGCGATGTCTTCACGGGCACAGCCGCGGGCGGGCTGTACACGGGCCCGCCCTCCTCCAACTTCTTGTTCTTGTCCTTCAAGGACTTGAGGGACTTCTCCACCACCGAGTCGTCAGCCCGGGGCGGGGATGAGTGCCAGCAGCGTGCTTGCAGGAGCCCGGGCCCTGGGACAAGCCACGGCCCGCGGGAGGCGCAGCCCGGGCACTTGGGCCTCGGAGTCCAGCAGCCCAGGGACTCCCCTCTGAGGGACAGGCACCCGGGGTGGGCCCAGGTGTAGCAGCCAAAAGGAACATTCCTTAAAAAGGAGAGAGAAGCGCGACCAATGAGGGCCTCTAGGCGTGTGCTGGGCCAGACACTCCCCGGGAGCCCCTCCAGAGTTAGGAAACCTCTGCGCAAAAGTCCAGGCTGAGGCAGGCTCCCCAAGTGAGAGTGGAGCCCAGACAGCCCTGCCTCCGCGGCCCGCGGGCTGGCTAGCGGTCAGAGGCGTGCAGGGCCCGCTGCTTTGGGTCTTGGGGGAGTGGCACGTGGGGAGGGATCTGCCGCGTCTGAGACCCCTTTCCTAACAGGTGACTTTCTACGGAGACCCCTGGATCTTGAGTAAGTCTCAGGTTGGTGAGGACGTGCCCAGTGCTGCCATCCAAGGGCATCTGTGCGAACAGCAGCACGAGGAGGAAAGTCCTAGCCTCCCTCAGGGACTACTCTCTCTCCACAGGCTCCCCCGCCAGCCCCTGCCCTGCTCCCACAGGCACTAAGCTCAGCCCAGTCACAAAGGCCGCCCGGCTGGCAGGCGGATGTCGCTCACCAGCAACCCATCTCCCGCCAGTCAGGCTGCTGCCTCCAGACCACAGCAGCAGCCACAGAGACCCAGAGGCTCTGGCCTCCTCTAGGCCAGCCTGGACCTCTGGGCCCCAGGCAAGAAGGGCCAGTCCAGGCCCGGGCACCCGCACAGCTCAGTGCTGGTCAGCCCCACGAGGGTCCCAGCGTCCCAGCGCCCTCGTCTCCCTGCCAGCCACACACCCTGCCCTGGCCGGCACAAAGCTGCCTCCATGCGGTCGAGCTCATCCAAAGACCAGAGGCTGCATCAGTCTGCGTGCCCAGTAAGGAACTGCAAGCTGCCAGTGCCCCGCCTGGCCAGCTAGGGGCCAGCACCTGCTCCCTCGGTGGCAGCTTTCTCGTGCTGTGCGGTCAACACAAAGCACGGTTTGGATGCTGAGGCCGACCTGACACGTCAGTTCCTAAACCAAGTTGTATAAGCTCACAGCTCTCACATTTTAAGTGCTCAGTAATTACCTATCGATAACTATTTATTTATCAAGAAAAACCAATCTTCAGGGGCCTCCCTGGTAGCCTAGGGGTCAGTCTCAGGCTGTCACCGCCACAGCCAGAATCTGATCCCCCGCCAGGGAGCTGCCCACAGGGCGCAGCAGACCTCTCCTGTCCCCCCGCTGCTCCCCTCAGCAGTGTGTTTCAGTGGATCTGCCTGTTCTGCTCCCCGCTCTGTCTCTGGTGAATCCTCTCACCCCCACATTTCCGGCCTACAGTATCCCAGTTCTTGTATACATGAATAAATAAATCTTTAAATTAGAAAAAAAAAAGAACTTTAAGGAAGTCATCAAATGCTATTAAAATCTGGAACCAATGCGGAGATGACGAGCATCAGTTCGTTTCCAAAGACAGTGAAGAGCGCAGTCACACGTCTCAAAATGAAGAGACAAAGATGTGAGCAGTAAAACAAAGAGCAGGTAAGTGGGATGGGTGTCTCCCCAGACATCTGGTCGCAGTCCCCAAAATGTCCTCAGACGCCCACTTTCAGGGAGACAGGGAGAGACATATTTACTTACGTGCGGCTTATGAACCTCAAGGCGTGGGCACAGCCGAGACAGGCACGGTCCCCCAGGCCTCCTGGACAAAAACATGGAGAACGAGAGTTAGTCCCCCGCCAGGGTGGCACATCTCCAACCACACCACAGGCCTCTGGGGCCTGAGAAAGCATCAATCTGGTTTGCAGAGTAATTTTCTAGAAGCTTCTTCTAAGTGTTGCTAAGTGAAGGGTTTGCTGCAGGTAATACAAATTCTCAGGGCCCTCCCTGGTGATGCAAGGGGTTGAGACGCAGCCTATGAAGCTATCCCAGCCACTGTGGCACGAGTTGGATCCCAACTCAAAAATACAGAATCCTGGGATGGCCCCAGGGAGAGGAGAGGCATGGCAGCTCCCGGCTCCCCAAGTGGGGACACCCAGTTCTACCAGCCAGGACCCAGGCTGTGGTCCGCCTCACCTGTGGGTGCGGGCGGAGGCTGGGGCTCTGATGACCAACACAAGCAGCCCACAGCCACAAAAGCCCCGTTCCAAGGGCCACAAGGGGCGAAAGTGGGGACGAGCAGCCCCCGAGGGACCTTTCTTCTTTCTCCTTTAAGTTGGGAAGGGTGTTTACCATCGTGAGCGGAGCTGTTTCTGTCCCATCATCAGAAGCAGCAGAAGCTGCGAGTGGGCCGGGCAGCAAGAAGCCGCGGCTCAGCCCTAGGAGCACGGAGGTCACGCTCCGAGGCTTCCATGCCAGGAAAGAGTCCTGGGGTCTATCCTGCCCACCAGATTCAGTCCCGGGACACACCCCTTCAGGCCACCTGTGGTCGAACCCTGTCCAAGGGACAAGACAAATGGGGGGGCTGCCATCCCATCTGGGTGCCGGCAGGGAGCCTAGGCAGGGCCTCCCTGGTGGCGCAAGGGGTTAAGCACAGCACTGTGAAGCTGTCTGCAGCCTCTGCAGCACGAGTTCCATCCCTGGCCGGCCAGGGACCAACATACACACCGCGAAACAGACCATTCCTGTCTCATCTGCTGCTCCCCTCAGCAGTGGATTTCAGTCCATCTGTCCGTTCTGTCCCCCTCTCTGTCTCTGGTGGGTCCTCCAACTTCCCCCCACACCTCTGCCCTGTACCCCACTTCTTCTATGCATAGATAAGTTTTTTTAAAAAAAGAAAAAGAAAGTGGGCAGGCATCCATAGATACTATAGGGGCCCCGCGCAGGGGCAGGTTTGGCTGCTGAGAGCCCCTTGGGAGCCAGCATGAGAGGGAGGTCCCGCAGTGGACGGGGAGAGGAGACAGGCACCTGGGCTTCCCCGGGGCAGGGTGGGTGGGGCACCACAGGCTGCTCCTGGGGACCCTCTGGAGATGGGGACTTTGCCGGGGTCTCCAGAGTACAGACCCTGACCGACACCCCCAGCGGAGGCCAGGGCCACCACGCGCTCCCTCGTGGCCAGAGGCACCCTCCCACTGGTGAAGAGAAGGACGCTTCTCGTGGACCCTCTCCCCCAAACCTGTGAGCCCCGCCTGGCCACGGGGACATCACCCTCCAGGGCGCCTCTCCGCCCGCGCGAGTCTGAGACACCCCCCAGCCAAGAGGTCGCTCAGGAGAAGCGAAGACTGAATGCAGCGCGGCTCTGGGCAGGGTCTCGGGCCAGGAGCCACTGGGATAAAGAGCGCGCGGGGCAGGAGGTTGTGCAACCGAGGGGGCACGCGGCGTGCAGGACGAAGGAAAAGCGTGTGACAGCAGAAAGCAGGGGACAAAGGACAGAGGAGGCGCGTCGCAGCGCGGCCCTCGCTAGTAAGGAAGGGGTCACGACGGCCCACCCCGGGCTGGCGGGGTCAGCAGTGGACCGTGGCGCCCGGCGGGAGCGTCCCTACTGGGGTCCCTCCACCCGCCCGGCCGCTCGCAGCCCCTCAGCGCCGCCCCTCAGCCCCGGGGAGGCCGCGTCCCGGCGGGGACAAGAGCGGGTCGGCAGCCGCCGCTGCCCCGGCAGCCGCCGAGAGAGCACGGGAGGCCGCGAGCCTCGGGGAGCCCGAGCGAGCCGCGTCTTCCCCGCCACCGCGCCCCAGCGGGGACCCTCTGCAGGAGAAGCCGGGGAGCCCCGCGAAGCTCCAGGTCCGAAGGAACCTGCCCGGGTCGCCACACAGCCTCCCGCCGGCCCC
Source organism: Talpa europaea (assembly GCF_964194135.1). NCBI lineage: Eukaryota > Metazoa > Chordata > Mammalia > Eulipotyphla > Talpidae > Talpa > Talpa europaea. The sequence continues at coordinate 143,478,795 of NC_140071.1, read as the reverse complement.
GCCGCGCTCCCTCAGGCGCCCCCGCCGCGGCCAGCGCCCCCCCCCCCGCGGCCAACGCCCGCCCCGCCGCGCTCCCTCAGGCGCCCCCCCCCCGGCCAGCGCCCCCCCCCGCGGCCAGCGCCCCCCCCCCCGCGGCCAGCGCCCCCCCCCCCGCGGCCAACGCCCGCCCCGCCGCGCCCCCTCAGGCGCCCGCCCCGCGGCCAGCGCCCCCCCCCGCGGCCAGCGCTCCCCCCCGCGGCCAACGCCCGCCCCGCCGCGCTCCCTCAGGCGCCCCCCCCCGGCCAGCGCCCGCCCCGCCGCGCCCCCTCAGGCGCCCCCCCCGCGGCCAGCGCCCCCCCCCGCGGCCAGCGCCCGCCCCCCGCGGCCAGCGCCCGCCCCGCCGCGCCCCCTCAGGCGCCCGCCCCGCGGCCGCGGCGGCTAAGGTCACGCCGGTGAGTCACGGCCCCGCCGCCCCGCGCCGCCGCCCCCGAGACCCCGGCCAGCCCGCCGCCGCCCGCCCCGCCCCGCTCCGCCCGGCCCCGGCCCCGCCGCTTACCCCTCGGGGCGGCGGCGCGGGGCGGCGGGAGGCGGGCGGGCCCCCGGCCGCGGCAGCTCCGCAGCAAGATGGACGCCATGCGCGGCCGCTGCGCCTCCGGCCCGGCCCCGGCCCCGGCCCCGCTCGGCCTCCTCCTCCTCCGCGCGCGGACGGCTGGCGGCGGCGGGCTGCTGGCGGTGGGCGCTCGGCTCAAGGACCCGGCTCGGCGGCGGCCATGTCCGGCACAGACGTCCGGCGGCGCTGGGCGGGGCGGCGGCCGCCGCTCCCATTGGGCCCCGGCGCCCGCCGCCGGCAGGTGAGGGGCGGACCCGGGGGCGGCCGCCTCCCGCTCCCGGCGTGCCCCGCGCGGGGCGGCGGCGCCTGCGCGATGGCGGTGCCTGCGCGGGGGGGGGGGGGGCAGGGCGCCTGCGCGGAGGAGGGAGGGCCGAGGGCGCCTGCGCGGGGGAGGGCGGGCCGAGGGCGCCTACGCGGGGGGAGGGCGGGCCGAGGGCGCCTGCGCGGGGGGGAGGGCGGGCCCAGGGGCGCCTGCGCGGGGGAGGGCGGGCCCAGGGCGCCTGCGCGGGGGGAGGGCGGGCCCAGGGCGCCTGCGCGGGGGGGAGGGCGGGCCCAGGGCGCCTGCGCGGGGGGAGGGCGGGCCCAGGGCGCCTGCGCGGGGGAGGGGTCGCGACTGTAGATGTGAGGCTGGGGCCGCCCAAGGGGCGCGGGGGGCGCGGGGGGCGCGGGTCCCCCGGGTTCCCCGGGTCCCCCGGGCGGCGCCCGCTGTTCCGACCCACGGAAGCCGAGGCCGCGCGTCCGGGGCGGCTCCGAGGCCAGCGCCCCGGGGCGGCCGTCGCTCGCGGGGCTCGCGCCCGCGTCCTGCCCGCGCCCGCCTGGCCCGGCCCTGGCTCGGCCTCCCGCCCGGCCGCGGCGCCCTGTCCCTGCGCGTGGGCCCCGCCGGGCAGCGCAGGTGCGGGGCCCCGCGGGGCCGGGGGCGCGGCCGCGGGCGGGGAGGGAGGCGGGCGGGGCGGCCCGAGGACGGGGAGCGGCCCTGGCGCCCGCGCCGCGGCCTGGAGCGGGGCGCGCGCCGGGAGGACGAGGGCGGAGCGGGACCAGCGAGGTTGCCGGGCGCCCCCGGGAGACGGTGCCTCCAGGTTTTACGCTGGAAGCCGCCGCCGCTGGGGTCTCCGGGGCCCGGCGGGACGTTTCCGCGGGGCCGGGCCGTGCGCGCGTTGGCCCCGGAGCAGCCGGTGCGGCTCCCCGGGAGCGGCCCCCTCGCTGTTCACCGCCTGGACGCCCCGAGCGCGCGTCTGCCTGTGCGCAGGGCCGCGTCTGTCAGCGGCTCTCCCCCGCGTCCGGCGTTTGTTTTCTCCTGGCTTCCTCTGCCCAGCGACGGCGTTGTCTTGGCCCTGGGGTGATGGGTGGAATCTCTGGATCCCGTCACCTTGCTCTGGAGGCGGCTAGGTGCGTGCTTTCCCAGGCCAGACTGCTGGCTGCTGACCCTGCAGCTTCCGCCCTGTTCCCTCAGGGTTCCTACTCGGAGGAGCTGGTCCCCTGTCACAGGACACGAGTGAGCAGGGGGGGCTTCCCCAAGGCTGCCACCCGAGCAAGCCTCCTTGGCACCGCGGTGGAGGGGCCGGCGCCACAGCTCTGCGCTCCCCCATGGCCGCGGGCCTCAACAAGGGCCACTTGGCCACCAAGAACTTGCGCAAGCCGGGAGGTGGTCACCTCACCACACATCCCAAATTCGCGCGGGAGCTGCTCAAGTCTACAAGGACAAGCCAGCCCTCGAGTTCATCTAGAAGAGGGTGGCGACACATGCGTGGTGGGGGTAAGAGAGGGGACCTGGCACCATCCTGGCTTGCCTAAGGAAGGCTGCTGCCAAGAAAGACTGACCCCCGTGTGCATGAATAAAACCTTTTCAGAAAAGAAGCATCTTGGCTCCATATCAGACTCTGGTGGATAGAGGCCCTGCCTCTGGTCAGAACCCCATGGGAGGCCTGGGGCCAAAAGCACCCGGCTCACACTCCCGGACGGCCCACTGAGGGACTGCCTGCTGCAAGCAAGGTCCAGCGCTGTTGGAGCCTCTAGGCCATGGGGGGGGGGGGTCTTACACATGGCGGCACAGGTGCTGAGCCTGGGCATGGACCCCAATCTCAGCTCCTGCCCTGGTTGTCCAGGGGGCTTGGATGAGGTCTCCCCTCTGCCACCCCCCAGAAGTGGGCATTAGCTGTCTTTGAGTTGGGGGCCTTCCCTACACACATGCATCCCTCAGCAAGGACTGCAGGGTCTGCACCCTGCTCCAGCACCCTCCCCGTGGGCCCCTCTTGGGGAGCCAGCTTGGGTGCCACCTCTCTGTCTCACACAGAAGCTGCCCACAAATGCAGCAGGGTGAGCAGGCCTGGGCACCTCTGGTCTGGGGCTAGCAGAGCTGGCTGACTTGCCGCCCGCCACCCGCAGGCAGGTGGACAGCAGGGTGGACCCCAAGCCAACGGCTGTGACCCCCCAACCTGCATTGTACTTTCCAGGTTTGCCTTTTTTTAAGATTTATTTATACAAGAGCTGGGGTATGGGTTAGATGTGCAGGAGGGTGAGAGGACTCACCAGAGAGAGCGGGGAACAGAACAGGCAGACTGACGAAATACACTGCTGAGGGGAGCAGCGGGCGCGACAGGAGAGATCTGCTGTGACCTGTGGGAATCTCCCTGGCAGGCCTGGATTGAACCCAGGCTGCAGAGGCTGTGGACAGCTTCACAGTGCGGCACTCAACCACCTGCACCACCAGGGAGGCCCTGGGTTTTCCTTTAAAAAGAAACCAGCTACCTCTGTGGGATGCCCTGGGTGCCCCGAGTCAAGTCTGGACATGAGCTGTGGTGGACAGGCCTTGCTTTGTTAGCAGCGCAAAGCTGCCACTGCCTGTGAGGGGTGCACCCCTGCACAGCTGGGGGCTGCGCTGCAATCTCCGCCTCTTCCATCAATCTAAGGTTGTTGCAATAAAGAGAAGGAAAACCTGTGTGGCTGCAGGCCAGGCTGTCTCTGCAGGCTGCATCTGGGGTCCGCGGCAGCCCCCAGAGGGCTGGGGGTGGCACCAGTGCCGGACAGAGGCGCCCCCGCCCTGCCAGCGTTCACTTTGCTGCAGCTCAGCGCGCGCAAGAGCCGCATTTCCCCCTTTCTGCCAGTCTCGGCTCTCACAGCCTTCGGTTTCCATAATTAGAAAAAGAAACGCCACGTGAGCGCAAAACGTCCTCTTCGTGCCAGGGCTGTGAGTGGGCCTCGCGGCCCGCGGCGGCCCCGGCGGCCCCGCGGAGGTGGGGTGTGCGCGCTCGGCTCGGGGAGGGCGGGCGACGGGAGGCTGCGCGGCTGGGGCTGGGGCGCTCGCCCTCCTCGGCCAGCTCTGGGCCGCCTGCCCCGCATCCGACCGTCGGGCTCCGCAGCTGCGAGAGCAGACTCCTGCCGCGGGCCAGGGGGGCGCGGGGCAGGGCCCAGGAGCCCGCGCGGGGAGGAGCTGGGCTCTCCCCGCAGGCCGCCCTAGCACCGTGCGCGGCGCCTCCCCCCACCGCCGTTGGCGACCTGGCATCCCTTCTGCGCGCCCGGCGCTGGGAGCCACGACCTCCCGGCGTGCGCTGACCCGGTGCCCGCCAGAGCCACCTTGCCTGAAACGGGCCTCGCAGGCGCGGTCAGTGGGCCCTACTGCCATGGCCCGTGTCCGTGTGGGAGACGTCAGAGGCGGGTGGCTTGAGAAGAGCCGGGTCTGCAGCCAGGGAGCAGGAGGACGTTCGCCCCCAGGAGCTCGGGCTCCTGGCAGGAGGGTAGGGCCAGAGCAGGCCTGCACACACCTTGGTTTCCGGCTCTGGCCTCCAGGGCTGCAAGAGGCCCACTGAGCAGCTGCCTCGGGGCACAGTAAGGGCGACACATGCGCGGGCAGCAGTGCTGAAGTGGCGGCCACCCCAGGCTGCACTGCCACCTGGGCTGGACACTGACCATGCCACCTCGGGGAGGCCCACGTGGCCAGGAGGCTTCTGGGGGAAGTGTCCCCTGGGACTGGCATGGGAGAAGCGCGATCAGGCTCCTCCCTAGGTCAGGTCCCTGTGGCTGTCCAGGGGCGGCTTCAGCGGGAGCCAGCTGTGCCAGGCAGGAGACCTGGGAGGAACCTAGCTGGAGAGGTGGAGGTGGTGTCTAGGGTGAGGCTGGGTGAGGGCAGGCTTTGTGGTGGAGGCACTGGGGAGTCATAGTGGGTTTTGAGCAGGGAGGTGACACGGTCAGTTCTGTGGCTCAGAAAACATCCCAGCTGGGTGTGGAGGATGGATGAGGGGAAGCAGGGCAGGGCAGGGCAGCCAGTGGACACCCAGCTTCAAGTAGGAAGCGGAAGGAAGGCCCGCTGGGAGTGGGCCAGGTGGCTGGGCAGGAGAGGGGACAAGTGGATTAGAAGGGGGTCTCCATTTCAGAATCTTGGAGCCAGCTGGGGGAAGGCATAGGCCGGCTTGGGCGGAATCTCCAAGAAGCAGCTTTTTCAGGAAAGACAGGTCTGCCGCTGCCCTCAGGATTGGACCCTGGCCCCAGACTGTAGTTTGCTCTTGGAGGGACCACTGGGACTCTGCTGGGGGGCCCCTCAGACTGGTTGGGGTGCCTACGGGTCAGCTCCAAGGTGCACGCAGCAAGGCCGGCCAGAGAGGTTGGAGAGCATTTTGCTCAGGCCTCTTGGCCAGGACTGAGGGTGGGTGGGGGTGCTTCTTGGACTGGGACCCCTGCTCAGGGGGGTGGGCCCACATGACCCCAAGGCACCTGGCGGTGCTGCCCACCAACTCTGGGTGAGCACAGACGCTCCCAAGAGCTGTCTCGGGAACCGCAGCGGGCCTGGGCTGGGGATGCGGGCCCTTGGGCAGCCAGGTTTCCAGCCCGCAGGCGTGGTCAGGGCTGGGAGTGGGCTGCCAGGAAGGTTGGGGGTGGGAAGCCGCCACCATGCTTTCCCTGGGCTGCGGGCCTATCCCGGGGCCTCCCTTTCCTGGCCTCCTCCGAGGCAGGGTGACCTGGACAGAGTGGTGGCCTGAGCCCACTGCTTCCCCCTCAAAAGCCTCTTTATTTGGCCAGGAGTGGAGAATGGCCGGGGTCAGAGTGCACACATCCCCATGGAAACAGCCACGCACCTGCCCTGGGACCCTGGCCCTGGCAGGGGGTGGGGAGGCCAGCCTGGGGCTCAGGCTTCTTGGGCTAAGGCTTTGCCTTCAGTAGCAGCACATACAGGGCTCGGGGCGTGAGCCAGGAACCGTGGGTGCGAGGAGCGAGGCAGACAGCTCTGGGGAGGCTGGTGTAGGTTCCCTCATCCTGCTCTGTCTTCATGGACCCCACCTGCGCCCAGGCCCTTCCTCTCCTTCCTTTTTTTTTTTTTTTATTTAAAGATTTATTTATTTCTACAAGCACTGGGTACAGTCAGAAGCGCGGGAGGGTGAGAGAATCCACCAGAGCCAGAGTAGGGAGCAGAACAGGCAGAAGGACTGAAGTACACTGCTGAGGGGAGCAGCTGGCGCTGCAGGAGAGGTCTGCGTGCCATGCGGGACCCTCACCAGTGACCAGGGATCAAACCGTCGCTGCAGAAGCTGTGGGCAGCTTCACAGCCCAGCGCTCAACCGCTGAGCCACCACCACCGGGGAGCCCTCTTTCCTTTTGTTTTTGTTTTGTTTTAAAGATTTATTTATGCATACAAGAGCTGGAGTACAGGTCAGAGGTGGGGGAGGGGGTGAGAGGACTCCCCAGAGACAGAGTGGGGAGCAGAACAGGCAGATCCACTGAAACCCACTGCTGAGGGGAGCGGCAGGGAGACAGGAGAGGTCTGCTGTGCCATGTGGGTTGCTCCCTGGGCAGGGATCGAACTCCTGCTGCAGAGGCTACAGATTGCTTCATTGTTAAGCATAGGGGGCTGTGCTTACCCCCTTGCGCCACCAAGGAGGTGGCCTCGGGGTCATGTGGGCCCACCCCCCTGAGCAGGGGCCCCAGTCCAAGAAGTGCCCCCACCCCACCCCCAGTCCTGGCCGAGAGGCCTGAGCAAAATGCTCTCAAACCTCTCTGGCCCATCTCTCCTTCCTTTTGGATTAGGAGAACAAGCACTGGATTACGACCATCAAGGTTTTGGGGAGATCTGGGGGTTTGGGGAACAGACCAGGGCTGGGCCTTGGCACTGCTAGTTTGTACTTGCAGGTGACCTGACCACTCTGGTCTGTGGTGGCAGGTGGGCCCTGGTGCGGAGGGCACGGCCGAGGTGTTGCTGCCTCCTTGCCCAGCCGCTGGGGCTGGCGCCCGGGTGCCAGTGGCTATGACATAGGGAGAAGGGAGTGGACGCCAGCTGAGGGCCATGGGACAGCTTGCGTGGGCGCCATTCCTGCTGTGGTCCCATAGCTCACCTAAGGCCATGTCTCCTGCTGTGGGGTGCAATCCTCTGGGGGAGTAAGGAGACTTCACCCACTTCCCTCCCCTACAGATGTCCAGGCTGACTATCTAAGGCCCGCCGTCCCCAACTCTGGTCCAGCCCCCTCCAGCTGCCGTAGGTCTGGCCCTCAGATGCAGAGGCCGAATTGTGGTTTGAGGGGCCAACTGTAGATGAGGGGCTGCGGGAGTAGGGCACCCGGACATGGCGAATGAAACAAGAAACGTCCCCCCGCAGCACCAGGTGCCGGCAGCGGAGGTGGGTGTGGGTCTCTTGGCCCGGCCTGCCGTGGGATGCTGCCATCCCTGGGCTTAGAACCCACCTCATCGCTGCCTTCAGCTTCACCTGCAGCTTTTCCAGCACACTGGCGGCGCCCCCCCTCCCTGTAAGGGCCTGGTCCCCCCGGATAGCCCGTCAGCCTGTGCACCTTCAAACAGGGTCACAGCTCAGGTGGTGAGGGCTAAGACTCGACTTTTCAAGATTTTGATTTTTAGAGCAGTTTTAGATTTCCAGCAAAACTGAGGAGAAAGTAGAGTTCTGGGCCTCCCTGGTGGTGCAAGAGGTTAAGCACCGCACTATGAAGCAATCGCAGCCTCTGCAGCACAAGTTTGATCCCCAGCCAGGGAGCTATCCACATGGTGCAGCAGACCTCTCCTGACTCACCTGCTGCTCCCCTCAGCAGTGTGTTTCAGTCAGTCTGCCTGTTCTTTTTTTTTTTTTATAGAGGCATGTTTTATTTATTTATTTATTTGTTTGTTTGCTTGTTCGTTTATACATGCACTGGGTACAGTCAGAAGCGCGGGAGGGTGAGAGAATTCACCAGAGCCGGAGCGGGGAGCAGAGCAGGCAGAAGGACCGAAGGACACTGCTGAGGGGAGCAGCGGGCGGCAGGAGAGGTCTGCGCGCCATGTGGAACCCTCCTCCGGTGGCCGGGGAGCAGACGGGGATCGAACCGGCACTGCGGAGGCCGCGGGCAGCTTCGCAACCCAGCGCTCAACCGCTGCGCCACCGGGGAGGCCCAGTCAGTCTGCCTGTTCTGCTCCCCGCTCTGTCTCTGGGGAATCCTCTAAACTGCCCCCCCCCCCCCCCGCCTCTGGCCTGTACTCAGCTCTTGTGTGCATAAATAAATCTTTGTCGTTTCTTTCTTTTTTAAAAGATTTATTTATTTATACAGGCACTGGGCACAGTCAGAAGCGCGGGAGGGTGAGAGGATTCACCAGAGCCAGAGCGGAGAGCAGAGCAGGCAGAAGGACCGAAGGACACTGCCGAGGGGAGCAGCGGGCGGCAGGAGAGGTCTGCGCGCCATGCGGGACCCTCCTCCGGTGGCCCGGGGAGCAGCCGGGGATCGAACCGGCGCTGCGGAGGCCGCGGGCAGCTTCGCAACCCCGCGCTCAACCGCTGCGCCCCCGGGGAGGCCCTAAATACATAAATCTTAAAAAAAAATGTGTAAAAAGTAGGGTTCTATGTGGACTCGACCCCGCGGCGGGCCCCCCCGCTGCCCACAGCGGACGTCCGTCCACTTGCTGAATGTGACTCCCCGGCCTCGCCCGGAGCCCACAGCTCACCGCAGGGCTCGAGCGCAGGCGCGCGCTCCTGGGGGCTGTGACGGGGCGCGGCCGCGGGCACCTGCCGGTGGGTTCACGGCCCGACCAGCCCGGTTCTGCCTGGCACCGGGCCCAGGCCCGCGGCCTCCCTCGCCCCGGCCCGTCGCTTGCATCCTGGGGGGGGGGGGAGGCCCACCCCTCCCGGCCGAGGGTGCGCGCGGTCAGGGCGGGCCCCCGCGGCCCGGCCACCCCCGCGGCCCGGCCGGGCTGTCTGCAGGTGCCCGCGTTCCGGGGTCCGCCCTCGGGCCCCTCCTCGGCGGCCCCGCGAGCGGAGTGTCCGCTTCCCCCGAGGGCGGGCGCCGGTCGGTCGTCGGCGCCCCCGGCACGCGCGCCTTCCCCGGCCGCGCGTCGGCCCCGCCGGCCGCGCCCCTTCTCCCGGGGCCGCCCTCCCCGCGGGCCGCGCTCTCGGCGGCCCAGCGGGCGACGCGGGGCCGGAGGCCGGCGGGCCCGTCGGGTCCGCGGGCGCGCGGCCGCCCCCGGCCGCCCCTTCCCGCCGCGGGGCCGGGCGCGGGCGGGCGCGGGCGGCGATTGGCCGCGCGGCGTGACGTCAGCGCGCGGGCCCGCCCCGGCCGGCCGCCGCCGCGCGAGGCGAGGAACGGCCGCGGGCGCGCGCTCGGCTCGGGCTCGGCGCCGTCGCGGGCGCCCGGCCCCGCCCCGCCCCCGCCCGCCGCGCGCGGATTTGAAAAGCCCGGCCGCGGCCCCGCGCGCGCGGCAGCCAATCAGCGGCGCGCTCTTTCCCGCGGCTGGCGGCGGCGGCGGCCGGCGGCGGCGGCGGCGGGCGGGAGGCGCGGGGGCGGGGTCGGCGCCGCGCGCGGAGAGCCTGGGCCTGGCCGCCTCGCCGCCGCCCCCGGGCCGCCGCCGCCGGAGGACGCGCCGCTCGCAGGTCTCCGGGCGGGCGGCGGGCGGCGGGCGCGGGGCGGCGGCGGGCGGCGCGGCCATGTTGGGCCCGGGCTGCACCTGTGCCGGCAGCGGCCCCTTTGTTCGCCGCGGCGGGCGGGCGGGCGGGCGGGCGGCGGGCGGTTGGGCTCCCGGCGCGGGCGCGGGCGCGGGCGGCGGGCGGCGGGCGGCGGGCGCGGCCCCCGGGCGCCCACGTCGGGGCCCGCGCTGACAGGCGCCGCGGCCCGGCTTCCGCGGAGGAGCCCCGCGTGCCGCCCGCCCGGAGGCCCCGCTTTGTGCGCGCGGGCCGGGCCGGGCCGGGCCGGGCGGGCCGGGGCCGCGATGCGGCCGAACTTCTCGGGGCGCCGCCGCCCGAAGGGCCCGCGGGCGCGACCGGTGAGGCCGCCGCCGCGAGCCGCGCGGCCGAACAATGACCCGCCGGGCGGGCGGGCGGGCGCGGGGGCGCGGGCGGGGGCGGGCGGGGGTCTGCGCCGGGCGGCGGGGCCCGCGCGGCCGCGGCCCGGCGTCGTTTCCTTCCCCCGCCCTGGCCTCGGCGCCGGCCTCGGGCTCCGGCCGGCGGGCCGGGGAGGGCGCGCCCCGTGGGTCGCGCCAGGCGCGCGCGGGCCCGGCCTCCTCCCCTCAGCGGCCCCGTCCCGCCTCGCCGCGCGCCGGGCAGGCTGGGCGCGGGCGTCCCGGCCGTCCGCCGTGGCCGCCCACCCCGGGGCGAGGCCGGCCCTGCGAGCCCGCGCGGGGCGCCCGGCGCCGGAGCTCGCTGCAGGCAGAGCCGGGTGCTCCGGTGGGCCCGCTGCCTGCGGCGGGGCTGGGGCGGGCGGCGGGGCGGGCGGCCGGGGCGGGGACGGGCCAGGCCTCTGGGCAGCAAGAGGCCCCCGGCTCAGGGAAGGGAGCGCGGGGTCTGGCACCTACCGGGGTGCCCTCTGCGGCTCCGGGCGTGCGGGGTGCAGGGTTCCTCACGCGCGCCGTGCGGCCGGCACTTCCTTTCTGCCCAGCACCTCAGGGTGAAACAGACAGGAGGAGTCGGGGTGGACGCCCCGGGAGGGCGGCAGACTCTGGTCAGTGCGGCCTCCTGCACCCAGAGTGGGCGCGGGGTGCCCAGCTGTGTGGCCTGCAGGCGCTGTGCCTGTGGGTCTGGACAAGACCTCGCAAAGAAAAGCTTTGGGGACCAGAAGGGGGCGGAAGCCAGAGGTTTCATCCTCGCGTTGGGCTTTTCCCGGGGGCTGCTGGCTGCGGCTGGGCGGGTTGGACCCGCGCCTCGGTTTCCGAGCCTCTCACTCTGGTCAGGCCCACACGAGGGTGTCCTCATCCCCAGACACGTGGTGGCCGGCCCTGATGCCAGGCCTTTGCGCTGGTGTGCGTGGATCTCCTTTTTTGAGCAGGGGCACCCAGCCTTTGCAGGGCTCCCTCCCCTCTGCAGGAGCTCCCGGAGGCAGCGCTCAGGGCCAGGCTTCTGCGGCACGCCCTGGTGGGCGCTCGGTGGATGCTGAGCAGGTGGGCACTGACTGGGGTCAGCGAACTGCCCATGTAGGTACCAGCACCAGGCCAGTTGGCCTCTGTGAGACATCATGCTGGGGCAGAAAGGGACCCCTGGAGAAGCTGGGGGGGGGCGGGGGGCTGGCCTGTGCTTGCGGGGCCCAGGCCTTGTTCGCAGGCAGCGCTGCTCCCCCCTTTTCCTTTCTTCGCTGTGGTTAACGCCAACGTGGGATAGAAGTTGTAAGACGTCGCGAGCAAATAAGCCGGTAGAGGAGGGTGGGAGCCTCCTAGGCCACTCTGCGCCGGGCACAGCAGGGAACAAACACACGGTGCGGGGGGAGCGGGCGTGCAGGTCCCGAGGGCCAGGCGCGCGCCTCGCAGCCCCTCCATGGCTCCTGTCGGGAGCGCCTGCTGGGCCAGTGCTCGGAGAGGACAGCGGCTCGCGTCCGTCCCGCTGGCTCGTGCCTTCCTGGGGCTGCGCCGCCGCTCCCGCCGGCCGTCGCTGACTTGAGGGATTGGGCTTGTGCGTTAAAAAAGCCAAGACCTCACGTTGGTTCGGTTCTTGAGTTCGCCTTCCTCGCCACGTCGGGTGGCCAGGCGCCACTCCGATGCCGTCCTCGAGGCCCTCGGTGAGGTATCTGAGGGTGGAAGCAGCGGTGCGGTGGTGGCGCTGAGGGCCTCTGGACGCCCGGCAGCCGGCGCGGCCAGTCAGTGCTCCCTGGAGGAGGCGGACATCGCTAGCCCAGGCCTGTCCAGCAAGTCGGTGAAGCGGGTTGACCAGGGGTGTTTCTGTCGCCCTTGGCCAGGTCTTGGCGTGGCCCTTGCTGGTGTGCTCTGGAGGCGTCTCAGCAGGCGCCTCTGACTTGGCTTTTCCCGCCTCGGCGCTGGCCCGGCTGGTCTTTCGGAAACGCGCATGTGCTCGCGGCAGGCTCCCCGGGGCCCCGAGGCCGGTGTCTCCTGGGCTTTCTGCTGCCGATCCTGTTCCCCTCCCTCTGTGCCTGCACCCTCAGCCCTCTTGCCAGGCTTTCCCTGGGCCCCCTGCCTTTGCTCACTTTGTCACACACGGCCACACGCCCCGAGTGTGGCACGGCTGGCCTTTTTTCCGAGCTCCCTCTTCTCGAGGACCCCGCTCGGATGTCACTCCTCGGAAGCCACCCCTGGCCCTGCCTGTTCAGAGAAGCCCCCGAGGGCTGTCGGCTGTGTCCACCCACCTGCGCCTGCTCTCCACTCCCATGTGCTGTGGCAAGACCGGATCCCGCCTGCCTTGAGCCCTGCACCATGCCTGACCTCAGGTTGTTGCGCTTGCTGTTCTATCTGCCTGGATGCTGTTCCCCGGCCGCCGGCATCACCTTCGCCTTACCTGCGTTGCGGTCCTGGCCAGACGTCCCCTCCCTAGGCGCCTTCCCTGACACAACACGTTGCTGCACCCGGTGCTCCCCATCTGCCGCGGCGTTTCCCTGGGCACTTACCGCCCGTCTTCTGCGGTCATGCGCCCCCCCTTCCGGCCGCTGAGACGTCTGGGGGGAGCTCTCCCGTGGCTTCGTCACCGCCACACCCCCGGTGCCTGCTCGCCCTGCGGCAGTGGGGGCGGCGGGAGCCCCCACTGGAGTTCAGTGTGTCATGACTCAGAAGACATGTGGACTGGGGGGGGGGTGGCCTGAACGTGCTTGCCCGGGGGTGAGGTCGGAAAGTGGGTCACCATGCCAGGCGGGAGAGGAGGCTCAGGGACGAGCAGCTGTGCTGGGCACCGGGCTGCCCGGCGCGGGGGTGGACGCTGTAGGGGAGGCAGGGACCGAGGCAGCCCGGAAAGAGCTGGCGGAGCGGGCACCGGTGGCCGGGAGAGGGGAGGAGCCAGTTCCCTCTCTGGCTCCTTCCAGAGTGACGCTCTGAGCTTGCCTGCAGTGGCGTGTGTCCCGGGGCTTCACAGTCGCCAGCACAGGCGGCCTGGCCCTTGGCGCGGCGCCGGTCCCTGTTCTGGTGGCCGCTCCTGGCTCGCACGGTTTCGCTGCGGCTCTGGCGCTGCGTGGGGCCTCTGGCGTGGCTTCCCGAGTCCGCAGATGCCGGGTCTCTGAGCCTGTCCCAGCTCCCACCTGTCGCCGCCCCCCCGGTGGGCAGGGCCCCGGCAGGTCCTCTGGGCATGGCTGCTGCCCGGAAGCGCCCGGGCTACTGCTGACCAGGCCTGGGAGGCTGTGTGCGGCCGCGTCTGTGAGTGCACCTCGTCTTCTTGCCCAAGATGGGTGGCGCGGCCTCACAGGGCTGGCGAAGCGCATGTCCCAGGCCACGCCGGGTCTGTGCCAAGTCACGTGCTTTGGGTTGTGACCGGCCTTGGGGTCCTGGCCAGCCCGCCCACTGGAGGCTGGGCGGGCGCCGCCCTGGAGGGACGTTGCATGAGTCTCAGGAAGCCTGTTGCTGGGGGCACGAGGGCCAGGGGTGGCCCCCAGGTCGTCCCACACAACCAGACGGGCAAGGGCACTGCCTGCTGTCCGCAGTGTCCTCACGGCACTCACGGGCTCAGCTCAGGGCTCTGGGGCCGGACATCCCGCGAAGGCTCCTTAATGCAGGGATCCTCTCTAGCAGCTGTCAATCTCCGAGGCAGCCACTGCCCTGTCTCTGATGCCCAGCTGCGAGAGGGCAAACTCGGCGAGGGTGGGCCCCACGGCCTCCCCTCAGCTCCCCCCAGCCCGCTGCTCTGCAGTGAGCCGGGACCCTGGTGGGTTTCCCTGCATCCAGAGGCCATGGTCTGTGCCGAGGCATGCGCTGGCAGGAGCGCGTGGGAAGGCCATGTGCTCTTCCTCGGGAGGGAGGGGAGCGGGTTTGGGCAGGGGCAGCGCTAAGCGTGGGGAGCAGCAGCGCAAGGACAGCTGCCACCAGTGCGTCCTGGGCCCGAGCCCCGTGGAAGGTGCTGGGATGATGTGGCCTGTGGACAGCTTGTTGGGCTCTTTTTGTTAAGCTCTGAGTCTGCATTAAATTTCAGTTGCTTATTAAAGATTTATGTATGCACACAAGAGCTGGGGTACAGGCCAGAGGTGTGGGGGGTGAGAGGATTCCCCAGAGACAGCGGGGAGCAGAACAGGCAGATCGACTGAGAACACGCTGCTGAGGAGAGCAGCGGGGAGACAGGAGAGGTCTGCTGCACCCTGTGGGTCAGCTCCCTGGCCAGGGATCGAACTCAGGCCGTAGAGGCTGCGAACAGCTTCATGGTGCTGCACTCAACCCCTTGCGCCACCAGAGAGGCCCCGTTACCTGAATTTTAAAGAAACTCAGAGGAACAAGAACATGCACCGTCTCTGGCGTCCTCCGCTAGCCCCTGACGACCTGGGTTCTGTCTCATTTCTCATCAGCTGCTGGTTCCATTCAGACCGTCCCTGCCAGTGACAGCCTCGCGGTTTCTGATCTCTTAGCATGTGCTTGGCCTTCACCTTGAAGAGCCTTTTTCTTGGTATCAAGTGCGACCACCCAGTTGTGGGGGGACAGCCTCCCTGGCCCCCTGTAACTTCATCCCCTCCTTATGGGAACTGCCCACACTGAGTCCAGCTTCCCCTGGTGCCCACCGCCCTATTTTCTGTCTGAATTTGACATTCCTGGGGCCTCTCTGGGCCTGGCTCTTTCTGTTCAACGTCGTCTTCAAGGCCTCCTGCCAGCAGCAGGGCCCGTGTGTCCCCCCAGGCTGACCAGCATTCCCCGTGGGGATGGTGCCCACATGTCTGTCCACGTGGGGCCTGCGGGTACCTCTGCCCTCGGCTGCCGGGAACAGCGCTGCGGTGACCGTGGGTGCCCGCGGGGCCTGGAGACCCGGGGCCAAGTCCGTCCGTCGCCTGAGGTAACTCAGCGCTCAGCCCTGGCCGTCCATACCACATGCGCCCGCCTTGTTCCCAGCCCCGCCCCAGCAGCACCTCCTGGCGCGTGCCCGCCCACCCTCGGGCGCCTCCCTCTGCAGCCGCCGAGCCTGGTTTCTGTCGCTCCTAGTGGACGCCTGGCCTGGCCCGTGCTGCGGGTCCTTCCGCCCTGGGAGGAGAGCTGCGCCGGCGGGGCTGGGTGTCTGACCACGTCCCTCTCCAGTTGACGCCAAGGCTCTTGCCTTCTCATCCTGTTGCCCTGGGCCTGTAGAACCATCTGCTCCCACGGGTGTCCGTCCGGCCTGTCGCGGGACCTTCCGCTGCCATCTTATCGGCTCTGGGCGCCTCCCTGCCTTCTGGGGTGGCCTGGCACAGGCAGCCTGTGCTCCCCGGGCACGTGTCCAGCACAAATCCGGCCACTGGTCTCTGCCCTCTTGCCTGCCGCTCCCCCTGTCCCTCTCGGGCTCTCACTTTGTGCCTTTGTCTCATCTCTGAGGTGTCACAAGGGCCACCATGCCCCCGGCCGCTCTGTGAAGCAGCAAGGGGACGCCGGGGCCACCCCAGGGCCCAGCGGTGCCGGCACTCCTATCACAGAGATGCCGCTCCTCCTCTTCATTGAGGTGCACCCAGCGCCCCTGAGGCTCTCCCCAGGCCGCCTCTCTTGTGGTCTTCACAGCCCTTTTGCGCCTGAGGTGGTGTGTCCTGCAAGAGCGCATCTGGCCCCTGGGGCTCAGCAGGCTGCCCGGTCCGGCCACGGCCCTCACAGCCGGCAGGCACCGTCGTCTTGGGCGCGCGGACATGCGCGTGCACACAGCCCGCAGTGTCCTTCTGGCCCTGCGGGTGGTCAGCGGGGGCATGTCCAGGTGCCCATGGGGGTGTGTGTCAGCGATCTCGTCTCGGTTCTGGGGAGCTGCCCTGCCAGAAGGGGCAGAAGGGCCTCGTGGTGCAGCCGCCGTCTCCCTCTCGTCCCGGTGGCCAGCCGTGGGCCCGTCCTCTGCGCGCTGACGTTTCTTTTTGTTGCCCTGCAGCGTTCTAAAGACGGACGTGTCGGGCTGGATGGAAGTCAGCGTGAGAAAAAGCCCGCTTTCCCTTCAGAAAGTCGTCAAGTGTCTCGCGATGAAGCAGGCGCCGGAAGCCCTCGGCAGCGCCAGCGGGAAGGCGCAGAGCTGCGAGGTGAGCCGCGAGTGCTCCGTGCTCCTGGGCAAGGCCCCGCTCTCGGCCGGCCTGCAGGAGGGCGTCGTGCAGAGGTTCAACGGCCACGACGCGCTGCCCTTCCTGCCGGCCGAGAGGCTGAAGGACCTGACGTCCCGCGTGTTTAACGGAGAGCCCGGGGCGCACGAGGCCAAGCTGCGCTTTGAGTCCCAGGAGCCGCCCCTCGCCACCCCGACCAAAAACGGCTCTCCGGAAATCAAGCTGAAAATCACCAAAACGTACATGAACGGGAAGCCGCTCTTTGAATCTTCCATCTGTGGCGACGGGGCTGCTGCGGTGTTGCAGTCCGAGGACAGCGGGCAGAAGCCGGAAGGCAAGGCCCGCAGGAGCAGGAAGAGGAGCATCAAGTACGACTCCTTGCTGGAGCAGGGCCTGGCCGAGGCGGCTCTGGTGTCCAAGATCTCCAGCCCCTCCGATCCAAAGGTGCTTACGGGGCTCTGTCTGGGGCTGGGCGTGGGGGGCCGCCCTGCTCCTGGAGGCTCACCGTGTCCGGGAGCAGGTGCTGGGCTAGCAGGTCTGGCTGAGGGGGCGATGCGGCTCAGAAGACGTGAGGCCGGTTTCCAAGCCCAGGCGGCCGCCCTGGCCCTCGGGCTCTGTGGTTCTGGGGTGCGCCTGTCCGAGGACCTCCCTACCCCGGCCTCTGTCATGGGCTGCCCTGGGGTCTGGTGCGAGGCTCCTCTGTCTGCCGTCTAGTGAGTGGGGAGCCGAGGGCTCTCTGGGGCCCGGGCAGAGCTCAGCCCCGGTGCGGGTCACGGAGACCGGGTGGAAGCCCTGAGCACAGGGACGCAGCTTCGGCAGCCTCGTATTGCGCGATGCTCGGGCTGCTCTGAGCGTCAGCCGTGGCGAGCTGAAGGCCTCCCTGGCGTCTCCTGGATGTGGGCATGGTCACCGGGCGGGTGCTTTGTCTGGAAGCACATTTGAGGGTGTCGTGCAGTTTCCACTGGTGGGGGAATGGCCGGCCTCCCTGGAATTGTTGAGATGAGGAAGAAATCTGAGGACTTCGTGCTTTCTGGTCACTCGGGGGCTGTTTTAGCTCTTGCTGATGCAGCTGCAGGGTGGGGTGTTCCAAGAGGCTCGGGCCAGACCCCCACCACGTAGTCAGGCCGTGCGCGTGCTCCCAGCTCTGCCATGGGGGTGTAACGCCGGCACGCCTCCTGGCGCTCGCTCTCTCCGTGAGGAAGCAGACCCACTGAAGTTGAGCTCTTTGCTGGAGTATCTAGTACTCCGGGGGCGGCCCGGGCCATGCTGGCCTGTGTGCCCGCTGGAGAGCGCGGTGTGGTGTAGGGGAGGCGCCCACGGGCGGTGGCCTAGGCTCACTCTGCCCCAGTCCTCACCCTGCTGGGTCCTGGACAGGACACTTGGGGTTGGGGACGGGGCCTTGATGGTTTTGGGGCTAGAGGCGGCTGCCAGGCCGGGGAGCTACCACGCAGATTGACCACGGCAGGCCTTTCGGCCCAGGGGAGACAGGCGGCCGTGGCGGGGTGTGGCAGGACCCTGGACTGCGGGGCGAGGGGGTGCACGCCCCTTTGGTGGGGGTGTGGCTGCATCGCGGGCCTCCTGTCAGCGTGGCCAGGGCCGAGCTGGGTGGCTCCAGGCGCACTAGCGTGTCTTGTTGCTGCTCACTTCCAGGTCCCCGCCGGGAGAGAGCCCTGCCCCGCCGCCTCCGGAGACAGAGACCCCCTGCTGAGATACGCCGTGGGTGACTTGGTGTGGTCCAAGGTGTCGGGGTACCCATGGTGGCCGTGCATGGTCTCCGCAGACCCCCTCCTCCACTGCCACACCAAACTGAAAGGTACCGCGTCGCGCTTTTCTCTCTCGCCTGCAGCTTCCCGGCTGCCTCCCGTGGCCCTGCTCTGGCTCCTCCCTGCCCCGCGTGCCGCCCCAACGCTGGCGGAAAGTCTGCGTCTCGCCCACGCTGAAGCGCCATCTGGGACCCTGGAGCCTGCAGCCATTGCCCCGGCCGCTCCGCAGCTCCTCTCACCCATGGAGCTGACGCTCTACCCCGTGAGGCCCCGGCCTGCCCGGCCGCCCTCACCTCTGTCCCCGTGACCTGATGGTCTCCGCTCCGGGGAGAGGGGCTCGCCTACGGGGCCCTCCGGGCCTGGCTCCTTTCACTCGGCTGCGCTCTCAAGGCCGCCCGTGGGCAGCAGGGCCCATGTGTCCCCCCAAGCTGGCCAGCACTCCCTGTGGGGCTGGTCCCGTGCGTGCCCCTCCCGCGGGCTCCGAGGCGCCCCTGCCCTTGGTGAGGAGCAGCTCTGCACTGGCTGTGGGTGCCCGCGGGGCCCGCAGACCCGGTGCCCAGCCCTCTTTGGCCAGGCCTGGGCGCTGGAGTCTGGTGGTGTTTTGAGGCCCCTCGTACTTTGTCTGGTGGCTGCGCCGTCCCCTTCCCGCCATCAGGGCCTGGGCCCAGTGTCCCTAGGCAGCGCCCAGGCTTGGGGTTTCTGGCTCTCTGTGGGCAGTCCTCCTGGGGCATGGTGTGGCCCCTCAGGGCAGTTCCCTGCTCTCCCTGATGCCCGCGGTGCTGGCATCTCTTCATGGGTATAGCGGCCCTTTGTTTATCTTGACAGAGGCCTGTCTCCTAAGTTGGCCCGTTTGAATCGGTTGTGTTTTGGTGGTTGTGTTTCCTGCAGGTCCTCTTTGCAGCTCTGCCCACGGTTGGCGGCTGACCCGGGCCTGCCGCTGCTGAGTCCCAGACTATCTTCCTTTCATTGTTATATTTCAGAGATTTATTTTACTTATTTATGCTACAAGAGCTGGGGTGCAGGCCAGAAGTGTGGGGGCGGTGAGAGGATTCCCCAGAGACAGAGCGGGGAACAGAACAGGCAGACGGACTGAAATCCACTGCTGAGGGGAGCAGCAGGCGAGACAGGAGAGGTCTGCTGCGCCCTGGGGGTAGCTCCCTGGCCGGGGATCATTTCAGGCCACGGCGGTGACAGCCTGAGACTGACCCCTAGGCCCCCACGGAGGCCCTTTATTGTAATAGATTTCTTGCGTTACCCCAATGTTGTGACTTGTGTTGCTCTTCACTGTCATGGCCGGGGAAGTTGTTTCAAAGTATTAAAGTACAGCTGAGCAGGGAGGCACACGTTTCTTGATGTATTTTTGAGTCTTTGGCGTTTAAAGTCAAAGATGCGGACACTTGTAAATAAACAGGACTCCAACATCAGAGCGAGACGTAGTCCTCTCTGCCTCTCGGAGGCAGTTGCCTTTGACTCCTTCGGTGTTTCCCGTAGTTTTAACTACAGTTCCCCACTGGCCATTTCTGAGGCTGACCCCTGCCCGCCCCGGGCTTAGCTCGCCGCTGCTGCCGCCGGGCGCAGAAGCTGCGCGTCCTGTGAGCTCTGCCTGCCTTTGTGGGGGCGCGTGCTCTGCCGTCCGCGTGGCCGGAGTCTTTTTGGGGCTTCCTTCTGTTCTGACTTGCCCTGCACAGCGTCCTCCTGGAGGGAGCCTGTGTCCGGCTGCGCCGCCTCTTCCACCCCGACTCATCTTCTCACGTCCGCCCGGCTGCCGGGCTCTCGCTGGCTGGGGCTGTGCCCCTCGGCTTTCCTCCCTGGCTCTCTTGTAAGCCCTCTGGCGCCTGCAGGCTGCCGTGGTCTTCGAGGGGCCGGGTGCCCCCGCCGGCCTGGTGGCTTCTAGTGCTGGGGCGTCTCGGGGCGCTGGTGGAGTGTGAGGGAGTGTGTGGGCGCCTGTAGCTGCGAGACCACTCCTCTGGCTCATGCGCCGGCCGGGGGGCCGCTCCATGTCCTCCAGGCCCGAGCTGCCCCCTGGCACCTGGGGGACGAAGCGTGGCTGGAGCAGGTGGCTGCGGGGGCTCTTGTCTCTGGAAGTCCACTGCCCGCCTCCCCCCACCGCTCCTCGCCAGGGGACCTTTTTCCTCTTGGTCTTTCCTTTGTGGAGGTTCTGAGCTCGCCGGGGGCGCCACAGCTGTGCGTGGTCTCGAGTGGCGTGCCCTCTCTCATCTCTCATTTCTCAGCAAAGGTGCGCCCTGGGCCACTGTCTGTCCGGCGTGGCCCCATGTTGGCGTCCACCTGGCGCCTGAGGGGCCGTCCTGCCCACCTGCGGGACCGTTCGCTTGTTCCAGCGCGTCTGGCTGACCCCGGCCTCTCAGCAGGGAAGACGTGACAGAAAGGTTTTTCCTCTGGGCGCGCCAGCCCTCTGGAAGCGCCTGGCTCTGATGGCGGGGTGCTGTGGAAGGGAGCAGGGACTGGTAACCCCGACAGTGCAGCCTCCCTCCCCTCAGCTGGTTTGGCGCCCTCCTGGGCTGCTCTCCCGCAGGCCCCTCTGCTTCTGGAGCGTGCCAC
Organism: Talpa europaea; assembly: GCF_964194135.1. NCBI lineage: Eukaryota > Metazoa > Chordata > Mammalia > Eulipotyphla > Talpidae > Talpa > Talpa europaea. Next base: position 143,458,549 of record NC_140071.1, on the reverse strand, counting down.
GCCCTCCCCAGCCAGGAGCACAGCCCCCCTGGCCTCCAGTGGCCCTCGGAGGGTGTTTCTGCCCCAGGGCTCCACCGGGTGGCCAGCCCGAGCTGCCCCACTGGCAGCTGAGGGGACGCAGTTGGACCTGGTCCTTGCTGCCACTGTGCTGCCCAGCACGGCCTCGCACGCGGCCCTCGGCTGCGTCCTCCCAAGTGCTGGGCATCTCCCCGAGCACCTTGGGTGGCCGGGGCGGGCAGGTGTGCCAGCCGCCCTGTTTTCCGTCCCAGGCGATTTTGGACTTTCTCCGCGTCGCGTGCGTCTGTCGCCCTCTGTGGAGCGGACGTGGAGGGGACGCAAGGGCAGGACAGACTTTGAGCTTGACAGACAAACGGCACCAGGGGAGACAACTTCAAAGCCGCTCCTGACTTTATGTCAGTGATTATTAATAGATTTGCCTCATTTCATCCCAAATTCTAACTTTTATTTTAAAAACCAGGGCAGAAAAAGAGCGCGCGCCAGTATCACGTGCAGTTCTTTGGAGACGCCCCAGAAAGAGCTTGGATATTTGAGAAGAGCCTTGTTGCTTTTGAAGGAGAAGGACAGTTTGAAAGACTGTGCCAGGAGAGCGCCAAGCAGGCACCCACGAAAGCTGAGAAAGTCAAGGTGCGGGCGCCCCATCAGTGCCGCCCCGGCCCGCCCCCACCTGTCCCCCGCCTGCTCGTCCGGCTCTCCAGGAGCACGCGGTGCCGCGCTGCCTGCTCTGCCCGTGGTGCCCACGTCTCTAGACACAGCTTGTTGTTTTTACTTACCTGAGGGCCCTTGTCTTTTTTCCGGAACACAGATGTGTCATGTGCCACGCCACCTGGGCCGATGCGCTTGGGCTTCCCTCCAGTGTAAAGCAGCAGCAAAGCTGTTTTTATAGTTTTGGATCTCTGAAGTTATCTGAAATGCTGGAAGTTTTTTTCTCTCTCCCTCCCTCCCTCCTTCCCTTCCCTTCCCTTCCCTTCCCTTCCCTTCCCTTCCCTTCCCTTCCCTTCCCTTCCCTTCCCTTCCCCTCCCTTCCCTTCCCTTCCCTTCCCTCCTTTCTTTCTTCACACAAGAGATGGGGTACAGGCCACAGGTGCAGGGGGGGCATAAGAGGACTCACCAGAGACAGAGCGGGGAGCAGAACAGGCAGACTGACTGAAATCCACTGCTGAGGGGAGCAGCGGGGAGACAGGAGAGGTCTGCTGCGCCATGTGGGTAGCTCCCTGGCCGGGATCAATCTCAGGCACAGTGGCTGGAGGTAGCTTGGTAGTGCTGAGACTTAACTCCTGCGCCCCCAGGGAGGCCCCCAGGAAGTATCCTTCTTTAAAGCGAGTTAATGTTTACATTTGTGTAATGAAATACAGTCATTTGTGTTTTCCTTTGCAGCTGTTGAAACCCATCTCTGGGAAGCTGAGGGCCCAGTGGGACATGGGCATCGTCCAGGCGTCAGCGGCCGCGGGCATGTCAGTGGAGGAGCGGAAGGCCAAGTTCACCTTCCTCTACTTGGGAGACCAGCTTCACCTCAACCCTCACGTAGCCAAGGAGGCAGGCCTCACTGCCCAGGCTCTGGGGGGTGTGGTGGACGCCTCTGCGGCCAGAGGAGAGGTGGTCGATGCCCCCGTGTCCCCCGGAAAGGCGGGTGTGTCTGCCAAGAGGAGGCGGAGGGCCAAGCTGCTCAGCTCCGGCGAGCACCACAAATGTGACCCAGGCACAGGGAAGACCACTCCTCAGCAGATGACGGAGGTGGACCCCAAGAGAGGTGTGGGGTCTCCCACGGGGAGGAAGAAGGCCCCGGCCTCCACGCCGAGGGGCCGGAAGGGCGGAGCTGCGTCCCAGTTCCTGGTCTTCTGTCAGAAGCACAGGGACGAGGTGGGTGCCGCGTCCTGGGGTGCGTCTCTGTGCTGGGGTGTGTCTGAGGCGAGGGCCCCCTCAGCGCCGCCCCGCGCGGGGCAGGCTGCATGAATCTGGCGAGGGACGCTGTGTGAACTCTGGGGGTGAAAGGAAGAGCCCTTTGTGCTCGTGGCTGCTGAGGCTTCCCATGGGACGCGCCCCCCCCACCTCCCCAACCCCTGGCACACTCTGCGTAGCGCCTGGCCCGGGAGCTTACTCCCAGGTCTGCAGCTGCTGCTGGCCCGGCAGCCCAGCCTGGCGTGCCCCTGGGCACCGCCCGCACCTCTCAGGGCTGTGCTGGCAGCGCAGCGGGGCAGCCTCGTCTCGGAGCATGCCGTCTGAGGGCCCATCGCTAATGCACAGTCCTGTGTCCGGCGGAAGCGCTGGCGGCCCCGCGCCCTCGAGAGCACTGCTGGGCTGTGTCTTGCATGTGGAGGGCGGGAGGCCAGGAAGCCCACGTGGGTGCAGGGGGCCCTGGGGCCGCCTGCACCTCGGCCCTGGTGAGGCTTGGCACGTCCCTCTGGATCCCACGCAGAGCCGTCTGCCTCCCGCCACCCCCCTCTGGCTCCCAGGTGCCGTGGGATGGAAGGAACGTGGCAGTGCAGTCCTGGGACAGGCCAGTGTAGAAAGCACGCGTGAACCCAGTCTGCAGGGCGTCCCGGCACTCAGAGGGCTGGCGGGCGTGAGGGCGACTCGGGGCCGGGGCAGCAAGGAACAGAGGCAGCCTCAGGATGTGGCCACGCCGGGGCCCCGGGGCCTGGCCCTGTAGAGCAGCATCGTCACAGGGGAGAGGGGAGTTTCTCCTAAGCCAGCTGACCACCGACCACGAGGGGAGACCGGAGTGAGGGGGATGTGGCAGGGAGGGTCCCCGCAGGGCCGCGGCGGGTCGTCACTGACTCTGGTCCGCACTGTGCTGGGCAGCAGCGAGTGGTGTAGACGAGGGGACACGTTCCGTTTTAGGACATGTCCTCAGGTGCTTGCTCTTCCCTGAGATGCCCCAGGCGTGTGCCAGGGGAATCCTGCAGGCTCAGAGCTGTAGAGTCATTGGCTGAGCACCAGGCAGACGCCGGCTCCTGCAGGTGGCGCTACCCAGGACGGGGCATGAGGGGCGCGGGAGGCGGAGCCGAGACTTGCAGTCTGAGTCACAACTTTCCGCCCCGTCTCCCCATGGCATCCAGAAAGTTGGGGTGTCCCTTGGAGCAGGGACATCTGTCCAGGGAGTGCTGGCACTCGCGAGCACCCGGCCTGCCACAGCTGAGCTGCCCCCTGCCTGCCCCGGCCTCTCCCCCGTGGTGCTTGCGGCTTCAAAGCACTGTCCACCGAGCACCCTTGCTGCTTTCGGGACCCAGGCTGGCGGCCCTTGGGCCTTCGGGTATGAGACACGTTGCCGGGGCAGTGGGGGCCACCCAAGTCTCTCTTGAGGCCTCTCCCAAGCTGAGTCAACTTTCTCAACCAAGGGACCCCATGAGTGGCCCCTGCCCCGCCCCCCAGGCTGCCCGCCCGATGGGGCCACATTCCAGACCAGCTGTGTCCAAGACTTGACTGTGCCGGTGGGCGCTTGAATCTCTTTGGTGCCGGAGGGGGCTGGGACCTGGTCGGTTTTCAAAACCAGCTCGGGGCTCAAAACCAAAACCTCAGCCCTGTACCATGTCTAGCCAGAGCTGGCCAGGTGAGCTCTGCTGCGTCTGAAGCACCGCCATGGTCCAGCACCGCCCACGTCTCCCAAGCCTGCCGTTTGCTTTCTCTCAGGCCCACATGGGCCGGCGTGGCTGCCGATGCCGCCGTGCTTGCTGTGGGGGCCGGTCCCTGGCTCCGCGCACTCCGGCTTCCAGTGCTTGGTGGAGGAGGGAGCAGGGGCACTGGGCATCTGCAGGTCACTGGCAGGGGCGCAAGGCTGGGGCTGCGGGGCTCTGAGCATGGCCCGGCCGTCCCCGTTGTACAGCTGACTGAGCTGAGCCTGGGTGCGAGGCCATCCCCTTCCATGTGGGGTGCGCGCGGGAGCCGGGCACAAGGCCCACTGAGCGCCCGTGGGAAGCTGGGCACTTTCAGGGCCCCCCCACCCGAGCACTTGTCTGCGCAGAAGGGCCAGGTGGGCCAGCCGAGCCCCCTGAAGGCGTGTGGCACCTGCTGCCCACCGTGGAGGGAGAAGGGATAGGAATGGCTGGGCTTAAAGCGCGCCTGGGGGTCAGCCTGGCAGGGAGTTTCTGGAGGCCTGGGGGTTTGGGAAGGTGCGTCTTTGCTGGCCACCCTGTTTTCCCAGCGCTGCCTCCCAGCCAGTGGTCTCGGCTCTCCTGGCAGGGCACGCTGCGGGCCCGGCCTCACCGCCCTCTCTGGTGTTCACAGGTGGTGGCGGAGCACCCCGATGCCTCGGGGGAGGAGATCGAGGAGCTGCTGGGGTCCCAGTGGAACATGCTCAATGAGAAGCAGCGGGCTCGCTACCACACCAAGTTCGCCCCAGTGACCTCTGCCCCCTCAGAAGACGGTGCTGGTAAAGCTTTGTGGGGGGCTGCGCCCGGCACCTGGCTCTGGCCCTGGCCAGTGGCTGTGGGGAGCCACAGATGGTGGCCTCAGGCAGATCCAGTGGACCTGCTCTCAGCCTGCCCCTCGGGGCGCGCTGGGCTGCGGGGGGCCAAACCCAGCGGGTGCTGGCTGCCCCACTTGCTTGAGAGCTCACTGCGGCAGGCCCAAGGGGCTGGTTGTAAATTGGGGCGTGCCCCTGTGTCCTCAGGCCGTCAGTTTAAAAAGCAAAAAGTGCTTTGGGCAAGAACAGGAAGCCGCGGCCTCAGGGCCTGGGGACCAGTGTCCTAAGGACAGTGTGTTTGGGCGTCAGGTTAAGATACAGACAACTTCTCTCTCTCAAGGTTACTGAGGAGACTTGGGAGAGACTTGGGGCACGAAGCTGGCCCTGCCCGGGCCGGGCATTCCGGTGTGAGGGCCAGAGCGCTGGAAGCGTCGGTTAGCCCTGAGGCGGTCCGGCCGGCCAGCGTCAGCCAGGCGCTGTGTCTGCGGGTGGGGGGTGGGGCTGGTCTGCCTCTCGCGCTCAGCCTGGGGCCGTCCGTGGCTGCCTCAGCTGACACGGCCCCTCCAGGAGAGGGTCTCTGGCTGTGTCCCCAAGTATAGGGGCTGGGGGGCGGGCCCATCCCTGCCCCCGGCTCATCTGACCCGGGCTGGCTCCTGGTTGCCCTTGGACCCTGCGCCTGGGACCCCAGGGCTAGCCCATGGTGATGGCCTTGCCCCAGGCTGCGCAGGGACTTGGGCTGGCACCCGTCCTGGCACGGGGCACAGAGTGGGGACCGGTGGACGGGCTTCCGGGAGGCCAGCTGAGCGCACATGGCCGGCAGGAGCCTCTGGCGAGGGCCAGGCTGGCCTGTGCTGCATTCTCGGCCAGTGGCTGGGCACACTCTGCTGCCCAGGCCCTCTGGTGCCCCCTGGTGTCCAGCCCATGCTGCTGCAGCCAGGAGGGGACCCTGGAGCTGGGCCTGTGCCTGGGGGTGCCGGGCGGGCTCCTGACACCACCCCTGGGCACTGCTGGCCGCCTCGGAGCTGTTCACCAGGGACATTGCCGTCCCACAGCTGTTTGAGGGAGGACTGGTTGGACCCCCCAACACAGTGCTGCTGCAGGGCTGGCCTGGGTGCTGTTCCCGGTGCCCGACACCCGACCTGCTACCCAGGCGGCTCTGGGGGCTGCATGAGCAGCTCAGATGCCTGTGGTCCCTGGAGCAGAGAGTGGAAAGGCGCTGGGTCCTGCCAGGTGTGACGCGCAGTGGCCATCTGTGTCTGACCAGAGGAGTGCTCCGTGTTGGGTGCTGCTGGGGATGGCCAAGTTGGGGTGGCCGGGCCGGGCCCTGGCGGCTTCTGGTGCATCAGCGCCTATGGGGCTTTTTTCACGTTTCCCCTCCCCTGCCCCAAGGTACCCCAAGTGGGAAAAAGAGAAACCACACTAAGAGGACACGGGATCCCACAGAAAACGTGGACGTTGAAGACGCCCCCAGGAAGAGGCTCAGAATGGACAAGCACGGCCTCCGGAAGGTAACGGGACTACAGCTCGCGGGGGGGGGGGGGGGGTGTTTCTCGGGCTCGGGGCCGCTGGCTGCTCTCCCCGGAGACTGAGGAGGGTGTTGAAGAGCAGCAACCCCTAGCGGCCCTGCCGGCCAGGGTGTGCCCCGGGAGTGGGTGCCCACAGCCCTGCCTCGGCCTCACCCCGGTGCTCCCAGACACCTCACGGCCCCTTCCCGGCATTGTGCGGCTGGCCTGCGTGGGGCTGCTGCTCAGCCCAGCTCTGTGGGCAGCCACTCTCCGTGGGCTAAAGCTCAGACTGTCTCTTGAGCCGGGGGCTGTTGTGGCTGTGGTGTGGGCCCGTGGCCGCCAGGCCCGCCGCGCTGCTCTGCAGCTGGGTCTGCAGCAGGGTGGCCACCCGGTCCAGGGCCCGTTGGGACTGTGCGCACAGGTCTGGGGCCTCCACGCCTCCTTGGCCACCTGTGGTGGCCAGTGCTCTGAGGCGTCTGAGCCACGTGCCCAGTGTGGCCTGGACGCCCAAGGGGCCATGTGTGCGGGCTGAGCTGCCTGGTGGGAACAGTGTGGGCAGCAGAGGCAGCACCTCCCCTGCTGGGCTTTGTGGCCCTGAGGAGCCCTTGGCTGCCCAGCTCCGCCCCCAGTCTGGGGTGGCCGCCTGCCTCTGCCCTGGACTGTGCCCCCAGGCCCCGGCGGGGCAGGGAGGGATGTGAGCGCGGGACCCTGCGGAGCGCCAGGCAGCAGCCGAGCCCTCTGGGCTGTGTTCTCACTGGGCAGTGTGGGTCGGCCACCAGCAGGGGCGCTCCTGGGGCTTGTCTCAGAAGTGGGGCCCCCAGCACAGGAAACTAGAGGGGTACTGTGGCTCTTCAGCTGATTGGGAGCCGCGGGTGGGGGACCCGTCCCCTCGCCACACCCACCGGGGGAGCCGAGGCGCTCACGGGACGTTTCACTGCTGGCCCAGGGGTGCCGCCCACGACCGCTGTGCAGTGCTGGCTGGGGTCGGTGTCCTTTTCTCTTTCTCTCCTTCTTTATTTCTCTCCTTTGTCAACAACAGAGAGAGACAATCGCTGACAGGACGGCCAGGGCTGGTGCTTGCAAGGCCCTCGAGGCCGCCTCTTCGCTGAAGAGTCAGGCAGGTAATGTGGCCAGTGTTCCTGAGCGGCCCCGCTGCCTGGGCTGTCCCCGGGGCCCCGGGCGCCTGGGAGGTGGCTAGGGGGGAGGGAGCCCTTCCCCGGCTGGGCCGTCCACTCCTGCTGCGTCTGCCTGGAGCCCATCTGCTGCTCCGCCCGCTCAGCGCTCTTGTTTTCAGTATAAAATAGTGCAAAAGAAGTGGCTGGACCAGGTGACGGGGCCCGTTCGGTGTCCCAGCTCCTCGCGCGTGTTGGGCGAGTGTGGAAGCTAGCGGGGCGCTGTGGGGGCTGGGGGGTGCCGGCTGCCCTCCACCAATCCTGCTCTGGCACACGCCCCGCTGAGAGTTGCCGCCTCCTGCCCCACCCACCGGTGCCAATGGAAGCAGTGGCTCTGGGGCGGTGCAGCCCGCGTGCCCAGCCAGCTGCTCGCGGGGCTGCTCTGCGCAGGCTGGTGCCAGAGGACCCTGGCGGGGGGCGGGGCGCAGTGCTGCCCCAGCTTGTGGTTCTGGGGCCACCTGACATGCAGGGTCCAGCTCACCTGCTGTTGCTGACACCCGGATTCGTTCACGATGAGGCGTTAGAACCTCAGTAAAGTCACAGAGCAGCAGGGCCGCTTTTAGGGTCTCCTGCATTAACAGGGTGATCTTCGGGCAGTGAAGGTACTGAGGGTTTGAGATTTCAAACTGTATAAGCCAAAATTACTTTACAGCAACAAAAAACCTGTCTGACGCGTGCAAACCACTGAAGAAGCGGAACCGGGCCCCCGCGGCAGCGCCTGCATCTCTGGTGCTCAGCAAGAGCTCGTCCCCCTCCGCGTCCCTCACTGAGAACGAGGTAAAACGCGGGACGGCAAGCACGCGATCGCCCGGGCCCTCTAGCTGCCTCAGTTGGGGGGTGAGCCAGGGCAGCCTTGACGGGCGTGGCGGTGCTGGTGCCCACGAGGCAGGCGAGTCTCGGGGTTGCTCTGCTCTGTGGCGCTGGCTGCCTGAGCCCTCGGTATGAGCACACGCGTGTGCGCTGGTGCTGCCACCGCTTAGCACACGTGCAGCCTGTCCTCAGCCCGAGGCCCAGGCGCCTGCCTGGGCTCCTCCACGAGAAGGGGGCCTGCTCTGCCCTGGGGACGCATATGTCGGCCAAACTGACGCCGGTTGGGGTGCACACAGGCCCGCCACAGCCCCTGGGCCCCGGTGGGGCTCACAGAGGGTGTCCCCGGTACTCTGAGATTTGCTCCTGTGCTGCTGACATTTTCTTGGACCGGGAGTATTGAGGGGAGTCAGCCCGGGTGGCCGCTCCGGCCTGCTGTGCTGGCCAAGTCCGCGGCGGGAGCCATGGCCGGCAAGGCTGTCCCGGCATCGCATCCCACCTCTGGCCGCTCCAGCTGACCTGACATCCCTTTCCTGCCCGGTGCGGAGGGGCACTGGCTGGTCTGTGGGCTCCGGTCCCAGTGGCTGCTCTTCAGGGGCTTGTTTCCAGACATCGGTCTCTCGCGGCCGAGTCCCAGGGTCTCCCGCACATGCAGCGTGGCCACGTGCAGGCTCGGGGACGCTGGCTCCGGCTTTCCAGAGCAGAGGGAGGCGGGGAGGGAGGGGTCGGCGAGAGGGCGGCCCTCCGATCTGGCTGCCCCGGGTCCCTCTCTCAGCCTCCCTTGCGCCCCTGAGGGGAGCCCGGGGTCTGGGCGGGGGGCGCAGCGGGCAGGGCACTGTGGGATACCTGCTGGCATGCCGGCTGCCCACCGAGCGGGCCCGCCCGGCACTCCTGGCGTTTGGGGTGTAGGTCTCTGAGCGGGTTTACATTGGGGCACATTCTAGAAAAGGCAGGGGAGCCCGCCCCCGAGCTTCCAGAAGCTTACTGACGCAGGACGCTGCAGCTGCCGCGCAGAATGTCTCCTTCCTCCGCTCTCGTCCGGGCTCAGGCCGGCGGCCCAGGAAGCTGGGTGACAGGTGGCCTGTGGCTCGGGCAGCCCCAGGGAGGCAGCTGCCCCTCCGGGCCTCTTTTGCTTGAGTCGGCCTCTTGGTTTAGAGAAATTTTAAGTGAATTTTTCTTGCATCGTATTTTTTTAGTCGGTTGAGTTTGCAATTGTATGTGGTCAGATACAAAGGCCGCTGGGTCCTGTCTGCTGTCCCCTGCCCTAAGTTGTGTGCCCTGCGGTTTCTGTGGGTGCCTGCAGGCACGCCCTCCAGGAGGTGGCACAGGCTGTGGCAGTGGCGCCCTCACTACGCGTGGGCTTCTGCCCCGGGGCTGGGCGGGCACGTGGGGAGTTGGCCCTTGCTCCAGGGCTGCGAGGCTGGGCAGGCGGCGGGCGGGCACTCCTGTGCGCTCGAGCGAGGTGCTGCCTGGTGCCTGCTCCTCCCAGGGCACCGTTCCCACGGCCAGGCCTTTTCCCGCAGGCCCTCTGGTGTCGCGTGTGGCGACCGTCCCTCACCATTGTTGGGGGTTGTCTCCCTAGTCAGAGCCACGCGGGGGAGGGGGGCGGGCGGGGCCCAGCGGGGGGCTAGCTGGCCCGGGAGTGGCTGTGTGGTTTCTGCCCTGTCCTCTGGGTCACGCGCCCTCCGCAGGCGTCCATCTCGCCCCTGCCGCCCTAGAGGGAATGGCCGCAGGCGCCAAGCTCTGCCGCTGCTCCCAAGCCCCGCGCGGTGGGCGCAGCCCCTGCATGCCAGGCCGCGAGGAGCAATGTGATTTAAGTGTCTGTAACCTCGTTTCTTGTTCCCTCAGTAGCGCAGACTCTTATTTTTCTCGCCTTCACTGGTGACAGCTTTTGTGGGAGCCCACACCAGCCAAGTTGGACTTGAACCCCGCCGCCCTGTGCTGCACTTAAATGGCTAAAACCCAAGGACGCCGCTGCGGGGCGCCCCGTCCTGCACACTAAGGGACCCGCCTCGGGCGTGCCAGGAGGAGGTGTGGTGATCTGTCTTTGTGGGTATTAATAGACATACACAGTGAAGAGAACAGATAACAAATGTTAAGACACAGGTAAGATACCGGATCCAGGCCATGCGGTCAGCCACGTCCATGTCATGGTGGGAGCACGCCCATGCGCCCGTGGCCGCGCGGCCCGCGTCAGAGGAGGCCCGGCTGCCCGCCCCGCGCTGGGGGCTGGCCCTGCGGGGGCCCTTTTCTCCTCCGGTTCGTACTGATTTTTTATCGCAAAACGTCAGCCTCTGTACCTTCCGAGCAGAAGGAGCAGCTCGTGGGAGAGGAGCCGCCTGCCGCGGGCCCGGCGCTGGGACCTCAGTGCTGCAGGCCAGCCCCGCCCTCCAGCGTGAAAGGCCATTTTGATTCTGCCTTTTTCTACCGAGTAGTTGACGATGACACTAGATGTAGTGGGTTTGTGGGATGACCCCGTCCAGCACCGTTGTGATAGTGTAGCCTGCGCTCTGACTTGGCGACGCCACGGGGCGCCACACCCCGTCATTCTCGCCCAGCACGTCCTCGGCTGTCTGTGGGCATCTGGGGGTGGCCGCGTGCTCCGCGCCGGCCCGGGGTGCCTGCGTCGGGGTGCGCATGCTTGCATGGCAAAGCCGGCCACCCTTGGCGCGTGGGCATGTGCTGTGGACGCCTCCGGCGGGCCCCGCAGCCACCGTGTCCTGACCGCTGAGTAGTGCATGTCCAGCACCTCGGGCGCCGGGCGCCTCGCGGGGTGCCGCAGTTCCATGTTGTGACAATGATGGTTTAACAATAAAAATCACAAAATCATCCTCATTCCATTTCTATCCAAAAGTACAAGTCGTGCTTTGGCATGAGAAGCGGCGCTCCGAGCTGCTGCACGGGGGGGACCAGGCGCGCGGCAGGCCCCAGGCCGGACGGGGTGGGGGGCTGTGCGAACCGGTGGGTCGTGCTGGTCCCTCAGGACCCCGAGGGGCCCACGCAACACTGCAAAGCCGTGAGAAAGCGGCCGTGCGAGGACGGTCCGGGTCCAGCATGACCCCGCGCCTGGGGCTCCAGAGGGGCTTTGCCAGGCCTGGCGCTGGGTGAGTGGACGGCCCCGAGGGCGAGGCCGTGTCCTCTCCCTGCTCAGCGGTGCTGCTCAGCTGGGGCAGGCCTCGCCCCTGGGTGTCGGGGGAGCCGCGCGGTCAGTGCCCTGCAGGCCCGGGCGCAGGCTGGCTGGCGGAGGAGCAGCGTCCCGGAGCCCCGCGGCTTCCTGGGGGAGGGGCGTCGGGGGGGGGCGCCTGTGCTGGGGGAGCTGAGAGGCGTGCAGTCGTGTGTCTGCCCAGAGTCTGGGGCCGCGACGCGACATGGTCACGGCCCCTCCTCTTTGAGGGCTGGAGGGCAGGGTTGGTCCCGGTCTCAGTGATCAGGCGTGGGAGGCTGACTGAGCTGGCCCTGCTGCCCCGGGCCGCCCTGCACATGCCCGCCTGCCAGCCCAGGTGGTGAGGAGAAGGCCTGCACCTGCCGGCAGGGCGCATGGGGCAGGCGTCTGGAGACGCAGGTGCTCCCGGGAGGCCCTGGGCTGGTGTATCCACGTGGAGTGACATCTGCCTGTGGCTGTGGGGACATGCGGGGCGGCCTGGTGCTCTGGGCACCGTGCAGCCATTGGCTCGGCCCTGCAGCCCACGGCCACCCCTGGTTGAAAGAGGCTGCTCCTAAAGCGTGACCAGGGACTCGGCGGGGCCTCAGGCACAGGGGCTGAGTTGGGAGGTCGCCGTAGGGTGCGGGGTCCCCAGGACAGGGCTCTGCTTGGCGCCGAGCCCCCCAGGCGGCTCCAGCCCCTGGCCTCTGCACCGTCCCCACGCGGCTCGGGCGGGGCCCGTGGACCCCAGCCTTCAGTGGCCAGATGCTGACCGCAGTGCCCGAGTGGCTAGGCCCGAGGGCAGAGGTGGAGCTGCCCGGGGGTGCCGGGTGGGCGAGCGTCCTCTGGAGGCCCTTCTCAGAAGCGTTCTAGAGAGGAAGGAAAGCGAGACTGAGTGAACGGCTGACATCCAGGTCGGAGGTTTGTCTGTCACGGGCGTGAAACTGCAATGCCCGGAGCAGAGGCCTGGGCCGGGCGGGGCGTGTGGCGGTGGGGGCTCCCCCGGCCAGAGAGGTCCCGGCCCCAGGGCTGCGCTTTTAAAGGAAATGCACTGACTCCTCCCTTTTGGGATTTTTTGGGGCGGTGACATTGGTGTGGCTTCCCGCGGTGCCATTTTCAGCCGGGAGAGCACACGTGGCTGTTGATCGCTGGCCGGGTTGGGAGCCGCTGTCCTGGCCTGCAGCAGGACCTGGGACCGTGCGGCCTCCAGGCGGCGGCTTCCCTTTGGAGCATCCTTGCTGGGGAGGCCCCCCCAGCCCCCGCAGCTCCGCGCCCGTTGGCCTCGTCCCGAGGAGGCCTGGCACATGCTGGGCCTATAGTCACGGGGATCCTGGGGGTGCTCTGAGGGCCCTGGAGGTGCGGCGCGTCTTCATGTGTGGTGGGTGGGGTCAGGCCAGCCGGGGCACTCGGCCACTGTGGTGGAGCTGGCCACGCGGTGACTGCCGAGGGTGCTGCCCCGCCGGGCCCTGCCCCAGCTGCCCACTCAGGGGAGGCCGCTGCGGGGACACGCTGGGGGGGGTGGTCCGTGCTCACACGGGAGGCACGGGGCCGGGCAGCCAGGGAACTCTGGGGGCGTCAGTGTAGACGGTCGCGTGTGAGGGGATGGACGACTGGCACAGAAGTGACTGGACTCTCTGACGCGCGCTGCCCGCTGGCCTGTTGGGGCCATTGCTGAGCCCGGCCCGTGCACCCCAGAGACAGAGCTTCACGCTGCCGTTTTCCTTTGCAAAAGCGTAGCCAGAAGTGGAAATGTTGTCAGTTTACAGACTGTTTATTGTTCACGGCCTGTAACTGTGTTTCAAAATCCATGTAGTGGCAACTTGTGAGGGGCTTGGCTTGTCAGACGCGGCCTGTACAGCAGCGCCCCGAGGGCCTGTGTCGCCCCAAGAGGCGCCCCGTTTCTCACAGTCGGTTGGGACGTGCTCACGAGCCCGCGCCCTGGCAGCGGAGCAGGTAGAGAGAGCGGTGGGCTCCGGAGAACGCCGGAGTCAGGAGCTTGGCGCCCGAGAGGAGGGCGCGGCCTGGCGTCTCGAGTGCCTGGCGCGGGCGGAGTGGACGTAGCCGTCCCAGACCGAGAGGCGGGCGCCGGCGGGGCGCTGCCCACAGACGCGGCCCGAGTCGGCAGTCGCCCGCGCCGCCCCCACGGCTCCTGTGGCCGCGGACGCTGTCTCCCTGGAACGTGCTGGCTGTTCTGTAAATCTCAAATAAAAGGTGCTGTTCCTCCCCGTGAGCCCGGACTGTCTGTGTCTTCTGTCTCTCCCCACGCACGTCGTCTTTATTTCTAGCTTCGACTCCGCCGAGCCCACGACGAGGGCGGAGCAGGCCCAGACTCTCCCGAGCCTGGTGAGGGCCGGGGCCCCTTCCCGATGGCCCGTCTGGCGCCATCCGACGTGGGCCGACTCACAGGGCCTTTCTCGCTGCTGGTGCTGGCGCGCCCGGGGCTGTGTCCGGGCGGTGGGCAGCCCTCGGCGAGCAGGCCAGCAGTGACGCTCTGTGACTAGCGTCCAGCCTTGAGGCCGCGCCACCCTACCGGGAAGGGGAGGCCTCATGAGGCTGTGTTGTGGGACGCGCCGAGGGGGAGGGCCGCACAACTGTCCCCACGCCAGGGAGCGCCAGCAGGCCCCAGCCTCAGAGCCGTGCCCAGGCCCTGCCCTCCCCCTCGCGCCTCACCCAGAGGAGCATTGAGGAGCCTGTGCGGCCTCTGCGGGCGGCGGCCTGTGGGGCGTGTTGGTGAAGGAAATCAGACGGTGGCGCAGCCGATTGTGCTCCCGGCAGGGGAGCCCTTGGCGTTGCCCAGAAGGCCTCAGCGTCCCCCCGGGCCGCGCCCGTGTCGCCGAGCGTGACGTGCGGCAGGGCTTCTGGCTGAAGATATGCCGGTCTGGGGCGGCTGCGGGCGGGCGCGTGTGTGGGCCGAGGTGGCGGGGGGCTCGAGGACCCACACCTGTCTCTCGGGACCTCTGCCCACCACGAGTGTCCACAGAGGCGGCCACTGTCTTGCTCTGCCCCGCGGGGCAGCCAGGCGGGGGGACGTGCTCCTGGCTGGCGCGGCCTGGCAGCTGCGGTGCTTACCCAGGCCCTGGTGTCCGAGGCTGAACGAGGTGTCCCCACTGAGAGGGCCTGTTGCTGCCTCCCCAAGTGCCGCCCACGCCCCGTGACCCCTTGTTCTGCTACTAGTGAACTGTCATCCCCCTCCCGCTCCCCCAGGTCTCGGACGGCCCCGGTGATGAGCCCCCGGAGTCCCCATACGAGAGTGCGGATGAGACGCAGACCGAAGTCTCCGCCTCATCGAAAAGGTCAGAACGAGGAGGCGCCGCCAAGAAGGAGTACGTGTGTCAGGTGAGGGAGGCGGCCGGGCGGCCCGTGGGGCGGGGAGACTGCGCCCACCCTCTGCCCGCCCCCCCACCCCGTGTGGGTGACTCTGGTCTCTGTGAGCCGTTTCCCTGACCGTGCGGCCTGCGCTGGGCAGCCCCACTCAGACCGCTCTCCCGCCCCGCAGCTGTGTGAGAAGACTGGTGGCCTGCTGCTCTGCCAGGGCCCCTGCTGTGGGGCCTTCCACCCGGCCTGCCTGGGCCTGGCTCGGAGACCAGAGGGCCGCTTCACCTGCCACGCATGCGCCTCAGGCAAGTGCCCAGCTCCGGTCCTGCGTGTGGCCAGGGGTCTGCTCGGCGCCCCTAGCCGCCCTATAGGGCCATCCGGGCTCTCCCAGCACGGTCTCCTGTAGGGGCCACGCAGGCCTGGCCCTGCCTCTGGGGCCTCCCGTTCACAGCCGGACCTGGACTTTACTGACTCCTGACCGCATCCTAGTCAGCAGGGCACCTGCGACCTCGCGGCCAGTTTCCAGGCTCCTGTCTGGGGCACTGGCCTGCCGTGGCCCCAGCGGCTCTTCCCGTGGTTCCTCCGCCCTCTGCGGGGCCCTTGCTTCAGGCCTCTCGCTCACGGGTGGGGCCTCTCGGGCGCCTGTGTCCAGGGGCAGCTGCGTCACCCTCGCTGGCCAGGTCTCCTGGGGCTGCGGTGCTGAGGCTGTGGCCTGACCACAGCCCTCACACCCCCAGGCGTCCATGCATGCTTTGTGTGCAAGGAGAGCCGGGCGGGCGTGAAGCGCTGCGCTGTGTCTCAGTGTGGGAAGTTCTACCATGAGGCCTGCGTGAGGAAGTTCCCGCTGACCGTGTTTGAGAGCCGCGGCTTCCGCTGCCCCCTGCACAGCTGTGTGAGCTGCCATGCGACCAACCCGGCCCACCCACGGCCGAGCAAAGGTGCGTCTGCCGTCCCCCCCCCGCCCCGCCTGTGGAGACCTCGGTACTGTCCCGCTGGGTTCTGCTCGCTCTGGTTTTCACGGCGCGCGCGTGAGGAGGTCGCGAGAGCTGTCTGGCTGCGTTGCTTCAGGCCAGGCTTGGGCCTGCCCAGACAGGCCTGGCTCCCTGGCCAGCGGTGTCTCCTGGGGAGGGCTGTGCGCTCGGCCTGGCCGCCTGGGACGAGGTTTCCAGTCTCCGTGGTTGCATGGGCTGGGCCTGGGCCCGCCCTCCAGCTGCACCACCTGCCTCTGCCCCTAGGGAGGATGATGCGGTGTGTCCGCTGCCCTGTGGCCTACCACGGTGGGGACGCCTGCCTGGCTGCAGGCTGCTCCGTGATCGCCTCCAACAGCATCGTCTGCACGGCCCACTTCACCGCTAGCAAGGGCAAGCGGCACCACGCCCACGTCAACGTGAGCTGGTGCTTCGTGTGCTCCAAGGGTGAGCGGCTGGGCCCCTGCGGCGGGGGTGGGGGTGGGGGTGGGGGGCGGGGGCTGGCCTGAGCGCACCTCTCCGCAGGGGGCAGCCTGCTGTGCTGCGAGTCCTGCCCGGCTGCCTTCCACCCCGACTGCCTGAGCATCGACATGCCGGACGGCAGCTGGTTCTGCGGCGACTGCAGGGCCGGGAAGAGGCTGCACTTCCAGGACGTGGTCTGGGTCAAGCTCGGGAACTACAGGTGTGGGGGGCGCCCGCGGCCCGTGTCTCGCTGCTCACTGTGTTCTGTTTGCAGTGCTTGACGTGTTGACGCCGTTGTCACTCTCTCTGAAGAGTCTGTGAATCCTGTTTTTAATATTTATAATAGATGGTGGCCGGCAGAAGTTTGCCATCCCAAAAATGTTCCCCCAAATATTCAGAAAATGAAGCACGAGATTGGAGAATTCCCTGTGTTTTTCTTTGGGTCTAAAGATTATTACTGGACGCATCAGGCACGAGTGTTCCCGTACATGGAAGGGGACCGGGGCAGCCGCCACCACGGGGTCAGAGGGATCGGAAGAGTCTTCAAAAACGGTACGGAGATGCCCAGAGGGCGCGCGGCGCCTGGAACCTTTGCCCGCCTGGTTTCTGCGGGACGCTTGGGCTGAGCCTTGTGTCTGTGCTTTAAATTAGGAGAGCAGGTTGGTGGCTGGGGGCGAGGTGCCGGGAGGCCCTGCTGCTCAGCCGCCGCCCCGTCGCTCGAGGGCGCCCGTGCTGTTGGCAAGGCGCAGTCTGTGCCAGCCCCAGGTCCACCCTGGGTCCTGCAGGCGGCGGGTAGAGGAGACCTGCCTCACCGGGCGCAGGGCGGGAGGTGGAAGGCCAGGACGGCGGGGACACAGCTGGGATGCGGCTGTGTGCGGGGTGCCCGGGCTGGGCTGCGGGTGAGAGCAGGGGCGGCGGCCCTGAGAGCTCTGCCCTCCCACTGCGCACCAGGCCCTCGGATGCAAGACAATGTGTGGGCATCGGAGCCTTCATGGTCATTAGACAGGAGGGCTGGAGGGCAAGGGGCCGCCCTGGGCAGGGCGCCCTCCCCCGTCCTCGCGCGTCTCCCGTGTCACATTCCGCACAGCGAGTCCCTCATGCAGAGGCCTGGCCGGGCGTCCTCCAAGCCTGCGGGCGCTGTGCGGCCTTAGGGACACCTGCCTCCCAGGGGTTCCGT
This sequence comes from Talpa europaea, assembly GCF_964194135.1. Taxonomy (NCBI): domain Eukaryota; kingdom Metazoa; phylum Chordata; class Mammalia; order Eulipotyphla; family Talpidae; genus Talpa; species Talpa europaea. The sequence continues at coordinate 143,441,581 of NC_140071.1, read as the reverse complement.
GGCCTTGGCTTGTCCGGAGGCTGGAAGCCCCGCCGAGCAGTGGGGGGACGCTGAGCGTGACCCACAGCACAGCGCACATGGGGCGTCCCCCCCTCTGCGCCCTCACGCTTGTTTCGTTGCCTTCAGCACTGCAAGAAGCCGAAGCGCGTTTTCGAGAAATCAAACTTCAAAGGGAGGCCAGAGAGACGCAGGAGAGCGAGCGCAAGCCCCCCCCCTACAAGCACATCAAGGTAGGAGCGACTGCGCGCGGGGGCCCTCACGTGCAGGGGCACACCCTCGGGCCACGGGCAGCTGGCAAGGCCGGCACCGCCGGGGCAAGTGTGTCCTTTCCATGAAAGGCCGGGCGGCCAGAGCCGGGGTGGGATGAGCCACCTCCCTGCGCCCGCGCTCCCAGGGCTGAGGCGTCGCCACGGCGGAGGGGCCTGGCCAGGCTGCTTTGGGGGCGGGCGGCGGGAGAGCCGCCCCTCGGGCTGGGCAGCTGCGAGTGGGGGACACCTGCTCTGCACTGATCTCCGCTAAGGGTCTTGTCGGAAGGCCCTGGAGGTGGGATTGCCCGCCAGAGCGCTGGAAACCCTGAGATCCCTGAAGCAAGTCCCTGGCTGTCCCCGGAGCGCAGTTCTGCCTCGCAGCTGCGGAGGCGCCGTCAGCTCACTCTCCCGAGGCCTGGGCGCAGCTCCGTGCCCCCTGCAGTCGCTGTGGAGCATGGGGCAGAGGCAGCCCTGTTGCCGCCCGGGGTGTGCCCTGCGCCCACGTGCTCGAGGCACCCAGAGCCCGCTGCACGGTGGGGACCCTGCGTCCGCCGTCGCCGCCCGGTGCAGGTGCAGGCCCCGACGGTGCCTCCCTCCGCAGGTGAACAAGCCGTATGGGAAGGTGCAGATCTACACGGCCGACATCTCCGAGATCCCCAAGTGCAACTGCAAGCCCACGGACGAGAGCCCCTGTGGCGCCGACTCCGAGTGCCTGAACCGCATGCTGATGTTCGAGTGCCACCCGCAGGTGTGCCCTGCGGGCGCGGCCTGCCAGAACCAGTGCTTCTCCAAGCGCCAGTACCCCGAGACCAAGGTCATCAAGACCGACGGCAAAGGCTGGGGCCTGGTCGCCAAGAGAGACATCAGGAAGGTGCGTGCCAGCCCCGCGCTCCTGCCCTTCCCGGCCCGAGAGCCGCGCGTTCCCTGAGCAGGACCCTCTGGGCACCGCAGCTGGCCCTTGGGCGATGGCCGTGAAGGGATCCGGCAAGACGCAGGAGTCCCGAAAACCTGTCTTTGGTCAAATTTTTTTTGTTTTTTAAAGATTTATTTATGCGCACAGGAGCTGGGGTGCAGGCCGGAGGCGGGGGAGGGGGTGAGAGAACTCCCCAGAGACAGGGGGGAGCAGAACAGGCGGATCCACTGCTGAGGGGAGCGGCGGGGAGCCAGGAGAGGTCTGCTGCGCCCTGTGGGCAGCTCCCTGGCCGGGGCTGGCACTCAGCAGCAGGGGCTATGGACAGCGCTGAGACTGTAATCCCTGCGCTCCCAGGGAGGCCCCTGGTCAGAATTTCGGCGGTTGCTTTGGTAAAGCAAGAGCTTTTGAGGGGCCGCTTGGCTCACGGGGTAACCCCAGCTCTGTGCAGGCCTGAGCCCTTTGTGTGCCGAGGCCTCACGAGGCTGCCCCGTTCAGAGGCCAGGGGCCTGCTGGTGGCAGGGTGGGGGTGCTGCGTCCACAGCCTGACCCAGCCTGGGTGTGGCCAGGCCAGCAGGCCTCAGAGCCGGTTCCTCCCCTGGCGACAGCTCTGAAGCCCTTCCCCTGGGGCCGTGGGGCTCGCAAACCCCGAGGGCGCCCCCGCCCGTTCGAGGCGGCTGCGGCTGCTGTAACGCGCAGCCCCACCTGGGTCCGCGGCCCGCTGATCTCACCGCGCGCTGCCGGCTTGCAGGGGGAGTTCGTGAACGAGTACGTGGGCGAGCTCATCGACGAGGAGGAGTGCATGGCGCGCATCCGGCGCGCGCACGAGAACGACATCACGCACTTCTACATGCTCACCATCGACAAGGTACGGCCGCCCCCGCGGAGCCCCTCGGCCCGCGCGCCGTCCGTCCTGCCCGGCACGCCGGGAGCGCTGCCTGTCCCGGGGGGGCGTGTCAGATGCGCTGGCCGGGAGCAGGAGGACGTGCGGGCTCGCGGCCGTGCGCCTCTCGCTTGCAGAGCAGCATTTTGTGGGCTCGCGGTACTTGCTTGAGGCCCAGGTGGACGACTGTTTGGCGGGCAGGGCAGCGCGAGGGGCCAGGGTTCCCAGAGGGCGGGCAGGTGATGGTGAGCAGGCGGGCGGTGCAGGGCTGCAGCCTGCCAGGCAGGCCCCCAGGGGGCTCCTGTGCTGCCGCTGTGGAGAGCAGGCATCTTGGTTGTTGGCCCCTGCCGGCAGGCCCGGCCCCAGGGGCAGCTCCTCGAGGCTCATCTGCCGCCAGCAGGGCGGACAGAGCGCGGCTCCACTGTTGGCCCCAGTCTCACGTCCCGCGGGAACCCTGGTTGCGGCAGACAGCAGCACGCGAGGCAGAGAGGCTGGCGCGGGAGTGAGGCTGTGGCCGGGGCTGCCGGACGAGCCCTGGGCTCTTGGTGCTTCCTGCTGGGTGGCCGGCAGGGGCGGCATGTGTGTGTGGCCGGCGCCATTGCCGTGTTCTGTTCTTAGTGGGTTTGAGGCTTTGTGAAATAATTGATTAGGAGATGCGGGTCCTGGACTAGAGCACCGGCCGTGTGCCGCCTCCGGCCCCGCTGGGCGCCCCACCTCGCCCTCAGGCCTCCTGCGGGAGGCGGGTGCTGGCATCCCTGGCAGGCGGAGCAGGGGTTTCCAAATGAGCAGAAAACCCAGAAGGGCACCTGCAGATGAAAGAGGAGCATCTGTCCGAGCCCCGTGACACCCTCAGGACACCCAGGTGGGATGGCAGGTGGGGAGCGGACGGTGCCGCTGTGAGGAATGGCAGCTCCTAGGTCACCCCACGTGGGGCAGTGGGGCTTGGGTTCTGCCTCTCCCGCGGGACCGCCCTCGGCCTGCTCAGCGCAGCCTGACAGCAGCGGGGGCTGACCGCCTCTCTGGGCCTGCCACGCTGTGGCCTCAGGGACGGCTGGTGGCCTCACCCGAGTCGGTAGCTTATCCTGTTTTTTGAGGGTTGCAAGACAAGTTGTTCTATTAAAAGCTGAAACCCTTGCGTGCTGTAAAAAATGCTAAATTGATTCTTTTTAACACACAATGCTGCCTGAGCTGCTGAGGCCTATTGCACCTGAATGAAGAAAAGGTAAAGCTTAGGACACACGAGACTCTTCAAGAAGTCTCTCAAGTATTTTCCATAACAATAAAACAAGCAAAAATTTAAGTCCTACGTAAATGTTATCAAGTACAATAGGACATCTCCGTAAAGACACAGCTTCTGATGAGATCCTGAGGTAGTGATGAGACTGACTCTGAAAGAAAATATGACATAAGATGTTGGAAATGGTTGATGCCTTTAAATGGTGGGTGCCTTTAAACCTCCCGCAGGAGGTTTAGAGGTCACAAGAAAAGAATAAGACCTCTCAATCAGGCAGATTTCAACAAACAGCTAAAACTGGGAGTGACACATGATCACTAAAATCAACGCCATAGACGGGCTATGAAAAATTATCTAGAGAAAGTTGCTAAAGTAGACTAAAGCAAAAAGAAAATCTAGACTGCAGCAAAGAAGGATGAAAATTATAGTAGAAACTAAGAGACATAGGAAATTCAATTGCTCACTAGAAGAAAAGACAGAATTACGGGAGAGATAATGTCAAAAAGGAATTTCTTGTAATCTGTGATGTGTCATCTTACTCATGAAATTGACCAAGTTTCAAGCAGGATAAATAAGAGTGAATCATATGCTTAGATAAACCAAGCAGGTCAGGTAACAGAGACTCGACGATTAGAAGAAACAGAGAGAAAATAATCGCCATGTTCCAGGGAATGCAGAGAGTGTTCGGATTTCTTGGAGTGTGGCAGAAGCCAGAAGACACACTGCCCTCCCTGAGTGTTCAGGGGAGATCGCTTAACTCTGCCACACTCTCACTCCAAAGACTGGGGGAGCAGACACGATGCGGCAAAGGAAGTGCTGCCGGAGAAAGCATGAGATGCTGAAGGAATGCTGACGTGCGGGTGCGTGGGCCCAGCTGGACGTGGGGTCTACGGCATGATGATGCAGGACGGGGCTTGGCGTGAGGGACACTGAATCCTGATGGCTGCAGAGGGCATCAGAAGCAATGTGAGGCACTAGTGAGACGCTTGTCTTGTGAGGATGGAGAGAAGAGGTTTTATTGACTTTATGGTGCGTCAGAATCTCACGTAAAGCTAACGAGAAGCCACTAAACAAGTCAAAGGAAAGACGTACCTTCCACATCATTCAAGAGTGAGAGGGTGCATTAAAAAAGTAGAAATTGGATTAGAGATATTAGAAGTAAAAAGGAAAAGTGATGGTAATGAGAAAGCGTGATTGAAAAAAGACAAATCTGTCAACCATCACAGTAAATGTAAACGGCTTAAATTTTTAGACTAAGAATCAAGATTGAGACGGGCTACGATTCCAGAGTCCAGTGTGAAGAGCCAGGCTGGCGGTGACGCACAGAAACAGGCAAGGGCGCCGGGCATGTTGTGCGCCTGACATGTGGCCCCCACGGCCCCAAAGTGGGACGCGAGTGGAGATTAGAATAAATTCATCACTAGTGTCCAGGAATCAGAACTAATCAAGTTGGAGTGCCAAAGCACATCTGGAGTAACAGCAAGTGTTGCTCCTGATGGACTGCCATGGTGGCCGTGAGGGAGGAGGGCTCCGGCCGGTTTGCTGGCAGTAGCAGCGGGCTGGTGGGTGCTGAGGGCGGCAGCCGGGTGTGAGTGCGAGGACAGTCTGAAGGGCAGCCAGTGTTGACACGGTTGTCAACAAACAGAAAAGCAGAACCACTGCCTTGTAATGAAAGGCTTTAAAACTATACACACAAACGAAGTAGGTGCCTCCTGGCAACGGGAGGCCAGGGGCCACTGACCACTAACTATTTTCAGACGGGGTTGCTGGGCAGAGCCGGGTGCCCTGCCCTCGGTGAGAAACAGGTTCTGAAAGGTGCCGCGAAACCCCAAAGGAACGCCAGGCGACGTCAAAGTTGTAAACGTGGTTCCCAGACAAGGGGAGTTGAGGCTGCCCCTGGGCAGGGCCCCAGGTGAGGAAGGTGACCCGGAAGCTGCCTGTCCGGCCAGGGCAGAGACGGCCCCGCGGCTCCCACAGTCGTAATGGGATCGAAGACCAAGCAGTTGCTTGGATGTCGGGGAGGCGGGAACAGCTGAGCAAGAAGCCCCTGTGGGCAAGCCCGAGGTGTGAGGACCCGGGAGAGGGCGTTTGTCCCCTGAGGACGACACGTCCTTTGTCTTTGTGGATCAGGAGCAATTGCTTGCGAGAATTTAAACCTGACCCTGGTGAAGACCCGCAGGAGCCTAGGGTAGAGGGAAACTTCCTCAGCTCGAGTGAGGCCGTCGGCTTCGGCCGGGGCTGACAGGCTGCTGGATCTGGCTACGGCGCCCGCCTGGCCTTGTGACAGGCCCCGACTGTTGGGCACGACGCTGGCAGGGCGGCAGCCGGCACCTGCACCTCCGGCCTGCGGCCTGCTCGACTGCGGCGCCCCCTGCATGGTGCAGTGGCCATCCCGGCCCAGGCATGGCCCCGTGGGTGAGGGGGCGCCCACCGGGCTGCCGAGGGGCCTGAGCGCGGCCCTGTGGGCAGCTGGCCTGGGGTGTCGGGGCGGCCGCTGCAGTGCTGGCGCAGGGTCCTCCTGCCCTGCTCCTCGGGCTTGGTCCTTTCCGTGTGGTCCCGACCTGCCCTGCGGGAGCGAGAAAAACGGAACTGGTTTGGGCGCGTCCTGTCTAAGTGGACACAGGCCACCGTGGTTTCCAGTACGACACCTACTGTCCGCCCTGTTCCCGGGGCGCCGGGGCGTGCCGAGCGCCATGCGGGCCCTGCTGAGATGGGGTCCTGCCTTCCAGGACCGCATCATCGACGCCGGTCCCAAGGGGAACTATTCCCGGTTCATGAACCACAGCTGCCAGCCCAACTGCGAGACCCTCAAGTGGACGGTCAACGGCGACACGCGCGTGGGCCTCTTCGCCGTGTGTGACATCCCCGCAGGTGCGGCCGGCGGCGGGTCCGCGGGGCTCCCGCGTGGGGGCGGGGCCCGCGGGGGGCGGGGCAAGGGGCGGCCGTGGCAGGTGCCGTCTGCCTCCTCCCCCCAGGCACGGAGCTGACCTTCAACTACAACCTCGACTGTCTGGGCAACGAGAAGACCGTCTGCCGCTGCGGCGCCTCCAACTGCAGCGGGTTCCTGGGGGACAGGCCCAAGGTGAGGCTGCCGGGCGCCCGCCCTCCCGGGCACGCGCTGCCGACGGCCGGCGAGAGCTACCTCTGGGGCGCGGGGCGAACCCGACCCAGCCTCTCTGTTTCCGGGGCCCGCTGGCCGGGCGGCCCAGCTCCGCGGCCACGCGCCTCTCCACGGCGGCGGCGCTCGGGTCGCGTCTGCCTCGCGCCCTCCCCGGGGGCGGCGCTGGGTGGCCAGGGCTTCCCAGTGAGGGTGTGGGGTTCTCCCTCCAGACCTCAGCGCCCCTCTCCGCCGAGGACAAGGGCAAGAAGGGCAAGAAGAAGCAGCGGCGGCGGCGCGCGCGGGGCGAGGGCCGCAAGCAGTCGGAGGACGAGTGTTTCCGCTGCGGCGACGGCGGCCAGCTGGTGCTGTGCGACCGGCGGCTCTGCACCAAGGCCTACCACCTGTCCTGCCTGGGCCTGGGCAAGCGGCCCTTCGGTGGGTGGCGCCGCCCTGGGCCCGGGTGTTGGGGGAGCGGAGAGGGGCCCTTCCCCGGGGCAGGGTGCGGAGGCGCCCGGCAGGGAACATCCGATGTTTGTGAAGACGGGGGGCGGCGGGCGGGGGAGAGCCGGCGGCGCGAGAAGGGGGTTCTGAGCCAGGAGGCGCCCGCACGGGCCGTCCCGGGCCGCCGCTAGGGCTGGTCGGCGCCGTCGCCCGCCCCCCGGGGTGTCCACCGAGCGGCCCCGGGGCCCGTGCAGACCCGTGGCCGGCCCCTTGCTGACCCGCGTGTCCCGTTGCAGGGAAGTGGGAGTGCCCGTGGCACCACTGCGACGTGTGCGGCAAGCCCTCGGCCGCCTTCTGCCACCTCTGCCCCAACTCGTTCTGCAAGGAGCACCTCGAGGGCACGGCCTTCCGCGCCACCCAGGACGGGCGCGCCTACTGCTGCGAGCACGACCTCGGCGCCGACGCGGCCCGGAGCGCCAAGCCCGAGCCGCGCTGCCCGGGGCCGGCCAAGGCCAAGGGGCGGCGGCGGCGGCGGCGGCGCTGGCGGAGGGTCCCGGAGGCCAAGTAGTGCCGGGCGGCGGCCGGCCCGGGGCGCCGTGGCCCAGCGGGGAGGACGGATGGCTGGGCCCGCTCGGGAGCGGGGGACGCCTGGCCCCCGCTGAGCCGCCCCGGCGCCCTCGGCTGCTGGCTCGGAAGGTCCAGCCGTCCCCCGTCACCGCTGCACTTGGAGCCCCGAGAATGTCGAGGCTCCCCCCGCCCCGTTTTTAGGTTAAAGTTGTTGACGACGAACTGGCCTGTGAGACGGTTTTCTCTCGCCCGGAGTGTCTAGTCTAGTCCGTGGCCCGGGGCGCGCTCTGCTCTCGGACCTTCGCCGTGTCCTGCCGCCTCTTCCCTGGCGCCACCACTCAGGAGACCGGCCCGGCCCGGCCGAGGCTCAGCCCCGGGTTCCTTGGAGCCGGGCCGTGGCCGCGCCGCGCGCGAACAGCTGTCGTGGGTGTTTTGTACTAATGTGAAGTTTGCCTCAAGATGCTTCTCCGTCCGGGTGGCTGAGGGCGTCGGCATCCGTGGGAGCCCCCCTTTGCTCGCGTGGACGTGAGCAAGATGGGCTCCTGCGTCCCGCCCGGGCGCCCCGGAGGGCTGTTTCCACTTGGATTTTCTTTACCAGTTTCTGGCTTTTATTCGCAATATGTTTTTTGCTAAACTTGTTCCACAAATACCACCGACTGAAATGTGTACTTTCTGACGCGCCCCTGCGTCCTCGCTGTGAAGGAATGAACTGGGGGACCCCCCGAGCTTGCCCGTGGCGACTTGGGGCGCGTGGGTGCTGAGCTGTGTTCTGCCTCCCGGGCACGACCCGGTGCACCCCCCGGGACCCGGTTGGCAGGAGCTGCTCTTTCTGCGAAGTCTCTTTCCAGGGCCTGAGGAGACACCCCAGAGCCGCTGGCGTTTCCAGCCACTGCCACCTCCTCCCTCGGGTGGGGCTGTCCCCGGGGAGCCATGGCCCCCGAGGTTTCTTCTCAGAGGTGCCGCTTCTGTGGAGTCCTGGTCCTTGCTGGAGCTGCGCTTGACCCTCAGGACCCTCGGGCCGCCACGCTGGGAGGGGACTCGGCAGCAGGTGCCTTTTAGGCGTTTTCTCGGCGTCCCCTGAAAGGTCATCTGATCTGCAGGACTTGACACGCCATCCGCAGGGACGGCCGCCTCGGTGCGGCTGGGCCAGCGGCCCCTTCCGTTGCTCACAGCTTTGGGGGGGAGCCCGTGGGGCGTGGCCGCCCCCAGGCTGCGCTCACCCCAGCAAGGCTCTGCTCCCCAAGGGAGGCTTGTGGGGGCTCGGGTTCCACGCCTCTGCTGTGTCCTGACCAGCTGCCCCCCGACGCCCCCGGTGACCTGGGGCACAGCCCCGCAGAAGACCCGGGAAGGCGCGAGCCGGTGACCGGCCCCGTCAGCTGTGCAGACGCGCTTGGCGGGTGAAGCGTGGGGACCCGAGACCGTCGCCCGAGGAAGTACTGGACCAGTTGACAAACCGACGCCCCTGTGTGGAGCGCTGTGGTGCTGGCGACAGGCCCGGCCGAGCAGCCTGTCCTCCCCCGACACAGAACGCCGAGCGGGTCTGCCGTGCGCGCTGGGAAACGTGAACTCACTTTCGCACTCGACGGTGAAACCTCTGACTGCTGCGCGGCGCTGGCGCGCCCCGTTCTCTGACTCCCACGGCCGTGCCCGAAGGGTCACTGCGACGTGGCCGCCCCTTCAACACCAAGCCGCGAGCGACCGAACAACACTAACGGCTCTGGAGGACAGCCCGCGAGGAGCTGCCGGGTACAAGGCGCCCAGGGGAGCCGCCGTGCCGTGGCCCCAGGACACGGCCCCCCACCCCCACCCCCACCCCCCCGGGACGCTCGCGTTGACCTGCCCTCGGAGGCGTTTTCAGGAATGACACGCCCGTTTCAAAGTAACAAACGACCGTCCATTGCCAAACTGTGGGCCCCGCCAGCAGAGCGCCGCCGGGTGAGCCGGAGGAAAGCGCCGCCCTCGGGTGCCCGCGCCGAGCTGGAAAGCCCCTCGGAAATGCAACGGGAACGGGCACGTGCCCGCTGGCGGCGAGGCCGGGCCCTCCAGGGCGCACGGTGCCGGCGCTGGCCCGGACAGGCCTAAAAGCTTGACATTGGCTGGGGGGTGGGGGGCGCGGCGGGACGAGGCGGGACCGTAGGGGTGAGGCTGCCGCCGGGGCGAGAGCATCGCGAGCGAAGTTGTGTTTGGAAAGTTGCGTCTAAGTATTTTTGTATTAAAACCATTTAAAGGCCCTTTTCCACGCCTTCTTGTATCTGGGGTCGCACTCCCGAGGGGAGGCGCCCGCCCAGACCTCAGCCCGCGGGGTGGCGCTGGCCCCGGAACGCTCCCTTCCCGGGGGCTGCTGAAGGGGGCGCGGCCAGACGCGCCGGCCTCTGGGCCCAGGACCCCGCCCATGGGCGCCCCGAGGAGCCGGGCCCGGGAGCAGAGGACAGGCCGGCTGCAGGCGCTCGCTTTAGAAACGCTGTTTTAATGACTCCGGGGGTCTCCACGCGAGAACAGGCGCCCGAGGTGGGTCTCCCCAGCCACGACGGACAGGCCCCGGCCCCCGGCCCCGGCGGGGCCCCCACCCTGTCTCGGCAGCACCAGGCGCCACCTTGGGGCCCCTCAAGCTTGTGGGGGGGAGGGAGAGGCCGCCGCAACAGCGAGGAAAGCCCCCCCTGCACGGCCAGTGGAATCTAAGAAAAAATTTTTAAAAAGGTAGAAAGACGAACAGGCAGAAAGCCGCAGCTGGGATCGGGAAGTTCGAACGTTCTGGGTTAACGTCAACATTGAAAATAGAATCACGGAATACAGAAAAGCGTCTCATCGCACCGAAGGTAACCCCGGGAAAATTTTAAAAACTCAGTCCGACCCTCCGAGCGCCGACGGCGCAGCCCGGGCGGGCGGCCTAGGACACGTTGGCCATGGGCTTGTACTTCTTGAAGCGCGTCCACTGGCCCGTGGTGTAGTTCATCTCGAACACGGTGTCCACCAGCATGGTGGTGCTGCCCTGGCTGTCGGCTTTGGGCAGGTCCTCCGTGTGCTCGCTCAGCTTGATCTGGATCACGTCGCCCTGCTCCTGGCACGGGTTCTCTGCGGAGAGCAGGGCCATGGGCAGGCGCCGCCCGCCCCACACCCCGCCCCCCGCCCCGGCCCCAAGCACCCACCTCGGGAGCCGGCCATGAAGCCCAGGATGAGGGCCTTCTCGGGCCGCGTCACCTTGTTGGCCGTCTTGAACATCTCCCGTGCGGCCAGTATCTGTTCCTTCTGCAAGTCCAGGCGGGGTGTGGGTGCCAGGGCCCCGTGTGCTGCCCACCCCTCCCACCCCCATCCCGGCGGGCCCCTCGCCAGAGGCCACTCCTACCGTGAGAGAGAGGTTCTTCTTGGGCTGCTGCTGCTGCTGGGCCAGGGGCTGGGTCTGTGAGGTCACCATGGCCACCGGCGGCGTCTGGGAGGCTGGGGCGACGGCTGGGGGCGTGGTGGGTGTCAGGGGTGAGGCGGGAGCTTCAGGCGGGGGCGCGGGCGCGGCTGGGCTCAGGCCGCTGTTGTACATGGGCGCCCTCTGCTTGAACTGCGTGGGCAGAGCAGGGCCGGGGGTGCTGGGCTCCTCGGGGGGCCGGCTGGCCTGCAGGCTGGTCTCCCGAGCAGATGAAGCTGCAGGGAGAGTTAGACAGGTGAGGGGTGCTGGGGGCCGGGCCGCTCTCCCGGGCGGTGCCAACACCCCTACTCTAAGTGGCCCGTCTGTCCCCAGAAAGGGCAACGCAGCTGAAAACATTTTCCCTGGAAACCTGCGCTGGTCACAAAAGACACCGAAGTCCTGGCCTCCAAAGGCGTGCCGGGGTCCTGGCCGGCGCTGCCATCCCGCAGCCCACTCACCCGGCGGGGTCTCCGAGCTGGGGATGTAGGAGGAGGCCGGGACCACGCTGGGTGTCGCTGGCAGGTAGCTCGTAGAGGGCAGTGCGGGCTCGTTCAGAGACCCGAGTTTCTGGAAGACAGCGGGGCTCATGGAGGCTGGGCTGTGGGCCCCAACAGACGCCCCCCGCCGGTCCAGCCCCTGCATGCGGGCGCTGCCTAGCCTCTGCCTGGCCACAGCAGGGCGCCTGGGAAGGAGACGCCCCACAGCACCACGTTACCACGAGCGCCGGTGCAGGTGGACAGGCCCGTGCCAAGGACACCCAGTTCGGCACGCGAGGACAGCAGCCCGGCGCCCAGGAGCCGCCGCCGCCGCCAAGGCGCCTGTGGGTGTGCCCAGCAGCGAGGGCCTCCAAGCAGTGCAGCGGAGCTCATGGGGGCCGCGTCTGGCCCCCCGGCCCCCCAGTGCCCGCCGCTGCCGGACGGAGGGAACGCCAAGCTGCAGTGGTGAGGAGGCCGCGAGCCCACAGCTGTGCTGCCCGCGTCAGGGCCCCAGCGGGCAGCGGCTCAGCCACCCGCCCACGCGTGCACACGCAGCGGGAACGAGGGGCCCACGGGCGGCCACGAGGCCCGGAGGCGCTGGGCTACCTGAGTGGACACCAGGCCGGCCGCGTAGTCGGGGGTGGCGTTTTCGATGACGGTCTCCTCCTTGGCCGGCTTCTCCACCACGTCCGCATCTGCCGCAGAGCGGGCGCCGTCAGGCCGGGGCCGCCCCCCACGGACAGGCCCGAGCCCCCAGGGCGGCTTCTGCCGCGGGCGCCGGGTCGAAGCGGGGTGAACAGGGCCCCCCGCGCCCAGCGCCAACGGCTCATCCTCGGAGGGGCACCCGCGAGAGGGCAGGGGGGGGCAGAAGGCGGCCCCCGGCCCCACGGGCAGCACCGAGCACGCACCGAGCGTCTTCCTCCTCCTCTTGGCCTCGCGGCCGGCGCCCACCATGTCCAGCTCCGAGATGTCGAGCAGCTGCCAACAGAGAGGCCGCCCTCAGTGGCAGGCGGGCACCAGGCATGCCCCGGGGCCCAGGACGTGGAGGGGCGCCCACCTTCACTCCCCGCTCCTTGCGCAGAGGCGTCCGCGAGGGCGGGATGGGGGTCCTGTTCCCGGCGGGGCTGAAGACGCTGGGGGTGGTCGGGCTCCGGAACGGGGCCTGCTTGGGGATGCCTTTGAGCGGGGCTGCAGAGGGGAGGCGGCGAGTGGCGGTGAGCCAGGGCTGTCGGGGTGCCCCCGCGCCCTAGCAGATGAGGCCCCCTCTCCGTCCCCGCGGCCAAGCACTGGGGCGGGCGCCAGCCAGCGGGCAGCGACGTCACTGCCGACCTGTGGACTCCGGCAAACGCCGGACACGCGCCCATGCAGACCCTCCCCCGGCACGTCACCCACACTGCGCAGCGGGGGCCCCTCTCCTCTGAGCCTGGTCCTGCCTGTCAGGGCCCCAGGGCCCACCTGGCCGCTAGCCCGAGAAAGGCTGGCCCGGGCAGCCGCGCCCCTCCCCCTGCCCTACGCGACGGCTGGGCACGGCCGAGGGGCCGGGACCGCCCACTGAGTGCAGCCCCCCCCCCCAGGAGGCTGCAAGGACACGCTGCCTCGTCCTCTGGGTTCCCGGGTGCCCCGCCGGGCACGGAGACGAGGACAGGCAGGCTGCCCGAGCTGCCAAGGCCGCCTGCAGCCACCGTGCTGAGGTGAGGCCGGGGCCACCCAGAGGCAGGCCCTGCGGGAGCACATCCAGAGCGTGGGCCTGCCGGTGACCGCTGCAAGTGACCCAAGGGGCACGGGCACAGGGCTGGCCAGGCCCCAGCGGGCAGCGGGCAGCGGGCAGCGGGGATGAGGCCTCCCAGCGGCAGCCCGCCGTCTCCCCTCAGACGCTCTCTGGCAGGACGGGGCTGGGCTTTCTGTCCCCAAACCAGACAAAGACGCGGGCTGGAGCGCCGGCGTGGGGCCAACGGCCGGCTCAGGGTGCAGGCAGACAGGCTCCCCGCGGGCCCGTGGCGCTGGGAGCGGCTACCCCGCCCAGGCTCTCCTCGGCTCAACAGGCCCGAGAGGCGCTTGGGGCCTCACCCTGATCTGGCATCGTGAACGAGGGAAAACAGTATCTTTTGGGTGCACCCCCGCGGCCCAAGGAGAGGCCGTGGCCCACAGGAGGGGGCGGCAGCGGCTTACTGGTGGTGTCCATCTTGCGGAGCAGCCCGCGGCCCTTGGCGTGGAAGGGCACCCCCGCGCTCCTTTTCAGCTGCTGGGCGGTCTCCGTGGCTGTGGGCAAGAAATCAGGTGACAGGGTGCCCCCGGTGGCCCCGGCGCAGGGCGGCGAGCCCCGAGCCACGCACGCACGCACGCACGGCGCGTTTCCGCACGGGTCCACGTGGTTGCGGGGACGCCGCTCAGGCCGCCCCAGGGGACAGCGTCTGTGCAGGCCGCGGGTGAGGGCGGCGAGGGTGGCGCCCCGGCGCCGAGCCGGGTCCTGGCGGTGGCTCCCGCCCGAGGCGCGGGTCCTGCGGCGGGGGCAGCGCCGGCGCCCAGCACCTGTCCTGAGCGGGAGCCGCGTGGCTTCTGCAAGGCGCCGAGACCGCCCACGGGTGCAGGGCCGTCTCCCCGAGCACCCCGCACGCGTGTGGGACCCCTCCCCGCCGCCAGGAACCCCGCGAGCGCACGGCCCACACGGCTCGGGGTCAAGGGCGGTCCCGCGGCAGCCACGCTGGCTCCGGGCAGGTTCCAGGACAGGCCGCCTCGCGGCACCTCCACGGACCCAGCCGGAGCCGGGGAGACAGACGAAGGGGCCGTCCGCTCAGGGCCGCCCCGCGCCCCCCGCGCCCCCCTCGCCCCCGCGCCCCCTCGCCCCCGCGCACTCACACTTCTGCAGCAGCTCGGCCCGCAGCGTGGCGCTCTTCGGCTTCCTCTTCAGCTGGAAGTGCTTCACCGGCGGCGTGAGGGGCCCGGCCAGCGTGGTCAGGGCGTTCTTGTTCAGGTACTGGCACTCCAGCGGCAGCATGGCCGACGCCTCGCACTCGTTCACTGCGCGGTCGGGAAGGCCCCAGGCGCGTCGGGGCCCCGCACAGCGTGAGCCACGCGGCTTCTGCTCGAGCCGCAGACCCGCCATGGCACCCACAGACAAGCGGCACCCACAGAAAAGTAGCGCCCACCAACGCACCTCCGCCCCCTCCCAGCAACCGGGCCCTGCGCTGCCCCGGGCGGGTATCCTCCTGCGGGGAGCCCAGGAGCTTTTTACAGCAGACCTGGCTGGGCAGCGCCCTCGGGAGGCCAGGCCTGTCCATGAAGCTCCAGGCTTCTCAGGCCCGGTCAGAAGCCTCTCCTGGCCGCGCCTGGCCCCCGGTCTGCAGAAGCAGCAGCCCGCACATCCCGGGTGGGCCTGACACCCAAGAGGGGCTCCCCCGGCCCGAGGGAGGCGAGGAACTGCCCTGGAGGGCAGCCCAGCACGTTCCCGGCCTCCTGATCACCCCGAATGCCCAGAAGCCCGCCTCGAGCAGAGGACAGAGCCGGGCCCTGCTGCCTGGAACAGGTCACCCAGGTGGGGGTGGACCCCCCTGGGCCCTCCTTGAGCCACCCCCAGGGTCTGCTTCCCAAAGCTCTGGGAGTTTCTCTGCCGCGCAGGCAGCAGCACAGGAAACGAAGCCGGGAGCCTCCTGGCGAGGGGGCAGGGCCGCCGTGGGGCAGGCACGGGCGTCTGGAAGGGCCGTGGCGCCCTCGCTCCGGAGGGAGAGGAAGCCAGGGAGGCGCCGTGTCTCTCCCGCGCTCTGCAAACAGCCCCTCGGGGGTGCATTCCTGCTCCAAATGACCCAACTGGCGTCTCCAGGACGCGTCTCTGGGCGCCCTCAGTGAGGATGGGCAGCCCGTGCGGGCAACGGGCGGAGACACCCCGCGTCCAGGAGGGCAGGGCGGGCGCGCAGAACCCCCTGGGGCGGCCCCCGACAGCCCTGAGGTCAGCTCCCTCGCAGGCGGGTGCACAAGGCCAGTTTCCGGCCCCCGACCCCAGCAAACGGCGCGCCGTACCCTTCTCTCTGAGCTCTCCCAGGATGTCCTGGACGTTGGGGTTCTGCTCTTCGAGGTCAAGGTTAAGCGAGCCGGTGTCGGGGAAGGACTTAAGAATGTCCGCAACCATGAGCACCCAGGGGTCCGAGTCCAGGGTGGCGAGCTGGATGATTTCAGTCAGGGCACCCTTCATCTGGGAGAAAGCAGGGCCGGTGCTCAGGGGCAGCCCCCTCCACCGGGCGGGGAGCAGCGGGGACTGTCCTGCCCGAGCTGCCCCCACCCCCCCGCCTTCTCCATGACCTGCCGGCCGACCGCTGCTGCAAGCGAGGGGGGCCTTGCCCATGGACACCCAGCGCCCCAGGCTCCCGAGGGCCCCCAGGGGCGGTGGCACAAGAGGACAGACGGGCCCTGAGCGCGCGCCCGCCTTTCTCCAGGGGCCGAGGAGGCCGAGGCGCACCGGGCATGGGTGGGGCCTGGTGCGCTCCCGCCAGCGCAGAGGAGAGCAGAGGCCGCCAGGCAGCACAGGGCACAAGGAACCCCCCACGCCCCAGCCCGAGCTCTGCCAGCACCACAGGGCGGCGCCGCACGGGGCCCCGCAGGTCTCCGTCGCTGCAGCCGCGGCAGGTGGCCTCAGAGCCCTTGTGTGTGGCGGCCGCCCGCCCGCACCACGGGGGACCCATCCGGCGTGCGCTGGGAGCTGACGGGCTCACTGGCCCACGGAGCCTTGTTGCCGGGACCCGCCTCGGAGCCCTGTGACGGAGAGCCGCCTCCTGCGCCCGGGACTGGACCCATCCCGGGCTACGGGCCGACCCCCCACAGGACTGAAGAGTGGCCCGATCAGGCGTGGGGGCCCGGGAGCCGGGGTCGGCGCCAGTGCCCGAGGGAGAGAAGACGGCTCCAGCCTCCGAGGAGACGGGGAGACTCTGCTCCTGGCTCGGGGAAAAGAGGAAGAGCGGCGCCGGCAGGAGAGAAGCCAAAGACCTCTGCGGGACGGGACGGCCTCCGCCCTGCCGGTGGCCTGAGGGGAGCCCCAAGGGTCCCGGGCCTGGCAACGCAAAGGGCTGTTTGCTGTTGGCGTCGCCCGCAGACCCCCAAGAGCTGTGAGCGCCGGGTGTCTCTGACGCCGCCTCCAGGGGCCTTCACGCCGGCCCGCGCCGGGCAGCGCTGCTGGCGACCAGGCGCCCCCGCCCCGGCCCCCCGCGCGCTCCGGGTGAGCAGCCGCCCCGTGTGGGTACGGCGAGCGCGTCTCCCTGTGGGTAAGACGGAGCCCCTGGTGGCCGTCCCTGGAGCCGGACGGCTCTTGCAATTTCGCATGCAGGCGAGACCCCCGGACGGCGGCCTGTCCCCTAGCGGGCACTGCCCCTTGTCTGGCCGCCGGCCCCCGCCTTGCGGTGTTGTGCTGCCGGAGCCCTCGCTTTCAGCCTTTCGGGGCTTTTTTTTTTTTTTATAAGTAATATTCTTTTTTTTTTTTTTTTTAATAGAGGCATGCTTTATTTATTTGTTTGTTTGTTTGTTTGTTTATACATGCACTGGGCACAGTCAGAAGCGCGGGAGGGTGAGAGGATTCACCAGAGCCAGAGCGGGGAGCAGAGCAGGCAGAAGGACCGAAGGACACTGCTGAGGGGAGCAGCGGGCGGCAGGAGAGGTCTGCGCGCCATGCGGGACCCTCCTCCCGTGGTCGGGGAGCAGCCGGGGATTGAACCAGCTCCTCAGGCACGGGCAGCTTCGCAACCCAGCGCTCAACCGCTGCGCCACCGGGGAGGCCTTTCGGGGCTTTTTGGCGGCTCTCTGGTCTCAGCCCAGGCAGGGGTGGCCCTTCCGCCCCCCCCCCCGGTGGCCCCCCGCCTTGCCGTTTTGGGGCCCTGTCCGCTCCTGACTCAGTTTGTTGCTTTCTGCAGAGCCACCTGCAGAGCCACACGAGGGCAGCGAACCAAAGGGAACGGGCACATGCTACGACCAGACGCCACGATACAGACAAGGCCTGAGAAGTCAACAGACGGGGCCAGAGGCCCAACTCCGCCAGCGACGTCCGCGAGAACACAAGGATCCCGCCAGGCGGCTGAGCTGAGAAAACGGAAACCTGGGCCAGCAGCAGCGCTGACGGCAGGGCCCGGGAGCCCTCAGGCACTGCAGGGGCGCGCGGTGGGCACAAAGTCAGCACTTTGGCAAAGTAAACACATCCCATGACTCCACAGCGCCACCCGGAGGCACAGACTCCAAAGCACCTCTGCCAGCCCAGCTGACGCAAGCCAGGGCCGGCAGCAGCGGGGGCAGTGAGCCCGCACGGCTTCAGCACCACAGGAAACTGTTCCAAAAAGAAATAACCCTTCATAACATTCCAAAAATTCTTTGCTCAGAGGCCTTACAAAAATTAGGTGACAGGGCCTCCCCCAGGGGCGCAGCGGCTGAGCGCTGGGCTGCGAAGCTGCCCGCGGCCTCTGCGGCGCCAGTTCGATCCCCGGCTGCTCCCCGGCCACCGGAGGAGGGTCCCGCATGGCGCGCAGACCTCTCCTGCCGCCCGCTGCTCCCCTCAGCAGTGTCCTTCGGTCCTTCTGCCTGCTCTGCTCCCCGCTCTGGCTCTGGTGGATTCTCTCACCCTCCCGCGCTTCTGACTGTACCCAGTGCTTGTATAAATAAACAAACAAACAAACAAACAAACAAACAAATAAAACATGCCTCTATAAAAATTAAAAAAAAAAAAAAAGAAGTAAAACAGAAGCAAGGGCAGGAAGGAAAAGACAGGCAGTGGAGACGCGGTGCGAGGCCGCAGAGGAACTCACTCGAGAACACAGCGGAGACCCTGCGGAGCAGCGAAGTCTCACACACCCCAGGGAGAGTCACAGAGACAAGAAGAAAAACAGCTGGAAGCCATTATTTGAAGAGATGATTGCTGAGAGTTTTCTACAACTGATGAACTACAACCATGATTTCAAGAAACCCAACAAATTTCGTAAGATAAACTTAAAACCTTTTTTCACCAAAACATGCTGTCAGAAACGGAAGGCCTGTGGCGCGTCTGACGACCTGGAGGCAGCTTCTGAGCGTCAGGCCCGAGCGGGACGTCTCCCTCTTCCAGACAAGACATCCAATAGGGAAGCTTGCGAGAGGCTGAGTCAGACAAGAGTCCCTCCAGCAGGGCCTCCCCCAGCGGCGCAGCGGTTGAGCGGCGGGCTGTGAAGCTGTCCGCAGCCTCTGCAGCGCCGGTTCCATCCTGGTCGGCCAGTGAGGGTCCCACACGGCGAGCAGACCTCTCCTGTCTCGCCCGCCGCTCCCCTCAGCAGTGTGTTTCCGTCAGTCTGCCTGTTCTGCTCCCCGCTCTGTCTCTGGTGAGTCCTCTCACCCTCCTGCGCATCTGGCCTGTACCCCGGTTCTTGCGTAAATAAATAAATAAATCTTTAAAAAAAAAAAAAAAAAAAAAAAGAGTCCCTCCGGGAGCAAGGTGGCCACAGTGACTGAAGAAAAGGGCTTGCTAGGGCATGTCACTCTCACAGCATCCTGTTCGCTGCCCTGGCTGATGCGCGCATGGCCCCCAGACGGTGATGACCGAACCTTAGGGCTGCCCAGAGGACTCTGCGGGGAGCTCTCAGTCACCTCTGTTCTCCCTAAAACTTCCTTCTGGAGTTGACACTGGCTTCATTAGTGTTTCCTCACAGTCCTTTCAAATAGAGCTAAAACATCATGAAGTCATTATTACATTTTGAGACTTTGCAGTTAACAAACACTGCAGGTATGACGTCTTCTGCCTCCGTCTTCAAGACCTCATTCCTGCTGCCCTAACCAGGTAGTGAAGTCTAAAGAGAGGAGGGGCCTGAATTCATTTCTATAACTTCAGTGAAAAAAATAAAATACCAAATGAGGAAAGTCCTCCCTGGTATTGGCTGAGAACTACTGCTCACTTGGCTGTTAAGAGGAACAGATCAGGGCCTCCCTGGGGGCGCAGGGGTTAAAGGCTCAGCGCTATCAAGCTATCACCAGCCACTGCCACTTATGCTTGAGTTCAATCCCCCGCCAGGGAGCTACCCACATGGCGCAGCAGACCTCTCCTGCCTTGGCTGCTGCTCCCCTTAGCAGTGGATTTCAGTAGACCTGCCTGTTCTACTCCCCGCTGTCTCTGGTGATTCCTCTCATACACACACCTCTGGCCTGTACCCTAGTTCTTCTATGCATAAATAAAATAATCTTTTAAAAAAAAAGGAGATACAGATCACATCACAAACAAGTGATGGCTTCGGGATTTCATTAAGGAACACAAGTTATAGCAGATGCTGTGTATAGCTGTCAGTTTTATGTGTCCACTGGACTGACCACAGCCATCTGCTCAAACAAGATACCAGGAGTGTCTGTGAGGGTGGATGAGATTAACATTTCAACTGGAGGAATGAAGCTGACTGCTGCCCCCGCCCCCCCCCCATGTGGGCAGGCTTCATCCAATCAACTTAAGACATAAACAGAACAAGGCATGATGACACTCCTGTCTTGACCACAGAGCTGGGTTTGAATTTCTTAGGTCTCCAGCCTGGTGACTTTGGCCTAGATCAGCTCTCATGGCTCTCCAGCCTCAGCACTTCAGATGCCAGGATCACAGCAGTCCATTCTTTTTTAACAAAACACAACTCTCCTCTACCTCCCCACCCCTGCCCCAACACACACACCCTATTGGTTCGGTGACTCTGGAGACCTGTGTCTCATATAGCATGGGACACATCCAACCCAGTCCTCGAGTCCCTCCGGGTCTTGCATCTATGGTCCTATGTAGAAAAATATGGTCTTAAGAATGATGGCATCAGGTCCTTAAACAACTGAAGATAAAGAACAGACACAAGTGAATTAAGACACTTTGGAGGGCCTCCCTGGTGGCGCAAGGGGTTAAGCACCGCACTATGAAGCAATCGCAGCCTCTGCAGCACAAGTTCGATCCCCAGCCAGGGAGCTACCCACATGGTGCAGCAGACCTCTCCTGGCTCACCTGCTGCTCCCCTCAGCAGTGGATTTCAGTCAGTCTGCCTGTTCTGCTCCCCACTCTGTCTCTGGTGAATCCTCTCACCCCCCACATCTCTGGCCTGTACCCCAGCTCTTATATGCATAAATAAATCTTTCACAAAAAAAAAAAGATATTTTAGAAAAGTTCTTCATACTAAGAAAATAAATGAAAAACAAAAATGCTCTTCAGAAAAGCAAATTACCCAGAATGGCTCAGTCCTTTAGCAGTCTAGCTAAATGAAGTCTTTCACTAAACTTTCTGGTAACAAGGTCAGTCCGAAAGCACAAGCTCTGTGTAAAGAAAAATCAGTGAAGGAAAGCCAACAAAAAACTATATAATAAATGCCAGGAAAAAACAGACTTTAAGGAAAAAACATCAGCTACAGAATACGCTACATAAAGATCCATGGCTCTGCTCACCAGGCAACTATAGCAAAAGTTGACAAACTTGTAAGGAAGAAAAACTAAATTCATAATAGAGGTCAACACACTCCTCACTACTTGATAATTTAATACAGTAGACCTATGCAATATGATCAAGCAAATTTGATCTCACTAACACAAGGGATCTCAAAACTAGAGAATAAGGTTCTCAAGCTCATACATGGTCTACAAAAACTGACCATATACTTTGCCATTAAGCAAATCTTAGATTTCAGGTGACTGAAATAATGTAGACCACATTCTCTGACAAATGTTAATACAGCTAAAACACGTCTCCTTCTAATGTATGGAAACAAAGAAACATCCCCAATTACAGAGGAATCAGTTAAAAAAAATCCTAAAACCCCCATTATAGAGGAATCAGTTAAAACAAAAAATCCTAAAAATAAGAAAGCACTATGATTTGCTAATGAAAACTTATAATAAGAGACAGGGCCTGCCTGGTGGCGCAAGGGATTAAGACGCAACCTATGAAGCTGTTCGCAGCCACTGCAGCACGAGTTCGATCCCCGGCCAGGGAGCTGCTGCACACATGGCACAGACGACCTCTCCTGACTCGCCCGCTGCTCCCCTCAGCAGCATGTTTCAGGGGATCCGCCTGCTCTGCTCCCCACTGTCTCTGGTGGATCCTCTCACCCCCACACCTCTGCCTTGTATCCCAGCTGTTGAATAAATAAATAAAATCTTTTTAAAAAAAATTAGCGAGGCCTCCCTGGTGGCGCAGGCGGTTGAGCGCAGCGCCGTGAAGCTGTCCACAGCCTCCGCAGTGCCGGGTCCACCCCGCCCGCCAGAGAGAGATGCCCACAAGGCGGGGCGGCCCTCTCCTGTCTCCCCGCTGCTCCCTCAGCAGTGGATTTCTCTCGGTCTGCCTGTTCTGCTCCCCACTCTGTCTCTGGGGCGTCCTCTTACCCCCGCACCGCTGGCCTGCACCCCAGTTCTTGCGTGCATAAATAAATCTTGAAAAAAAAAAAAAAATACTGCAGGTGCCCCGCCAGCTTGCGTGCCACAGCCGCGCTCAGGAGGCACCACCACCATCAGGAAACAAACGCTCCAAAGAGGAAAGCACAAAACAGCTGCACCCCCTTTCCAGGGGGCGGCCCCCCAAAGCTCGCCGGGAGCGCGAGGCACCCCGCAGCGCGTCACGGGGGGGGGGGGACGGGAGGTGCTGGGGGTGCGGGCGGGGCTGTCCGGTCGGGGCCGCGAGCCTCACTGCGACGGGATTTTACGCGTTTGATAAAATTCAAAATTCGGTTCTGGTCTCAACTGCCAGGGCGGCGGCGGCCGAAGCGACCCGCCAGCAACCGAGGGGCGCTCGGGCCGGACCGCCGGGCCGGGCGGGTCTCCCAGCTCCGTCCCGGGGTCCCCAGCGGCCCCCGGGGGCGCCCCCATGCCCAGGCCGCCGGGGGGCCGAGGCCGCCCGCCCCGGCCCCCGCCCCCGCGCCCCGGACGCCGCGCGCCCCCCACGGCCGCAGAGGCGGCGCCGGAGCCCGGAGGGACCAGCGGCGTCACGGCCCTCGCCCGGCTCCGCGCTCGGGGGCGGGGTGAAGGGGGGAGCGGGGGGCGGGGTTCTGGGGGAGCTGGGGGGGCGGGCGGGGGCTGTGGGGGAGCGGGGTGCCGGGGGGGCGGGAGGAGGGGGGCCGGGGGGGCCGGGGGGGCCGGGGGTTCGGTCCGCTCGGCCCGCGGAGCCGCCTCCCTACCTCGTCCACCGCGCGGCGCGGGAGGTGCAGCGTCCCGAGCAGCAGCTTGAGCTTCACGGCGGAGGAGAGGCCGTGGAAGCAGAGGCGGATGTTGTCGATGACCGCGGCCGTGAGCAGGGACGCGATGCTGGGCGGCGCCCACAGCTCGTCGGTGGCCCCCAGCTTGTTGTGCAGCCACAGGCCCGTGTCGCTCTCCCGCATGGACGCCATCTTGGGGGGCCGGGCGCCGCCGCGCCGGCATCTTATGGAGACACCTACGCGCCGCAGGACCCCAACATGGCGTCGGGGGCGGGGCCTGGGCGGGGCGTCGGCCGGGAGGGACGGGCGGGCGGGCGGCGCGGAGGGTGACGTCAGGGCGGCGCGCCGCGCGGAGGCCGAGGCCGGAGGTCCCGCGGGAGCTGGGGCGCGCCCCGCGCCCGGGGCCGTCGGAGCCGGCGGCAGAGTCGGGGCTCCCCGCGGGCGGGCCCCGGCGCGCGTCCGATCACTCCCGCGAGGGCCCGCCAGGCCGAGGCGCTGCGGGTCGCGCCTCGAGGGCCGGCGCGGCTTCCCCGGCCTGGCCCGCCCGTCCCGGCGGCCGCGCTCGCTGGGGCCTGCGCCGCCGCCCGCACCCGTCGGGGCTGGGGCGGCCCCTCCCGCGTGGCCGGCGCTGCCGTCCGGCCCCCGGGTCGAAGTCAGCCCCGGCACCGCCGGCCGGCCCGAGCCGTCCTTGGGCGTCAGCCGTGAAGCCGCAAAGCAGAGATTTCAGCGGAAGCCGGACCGTCCCGGGCAGGGGCTTCCCCCGGGCAGCCCCTCGCGTGCCCCAGGCAGCCCCAGTCTCCGGGCCCAGAGCCGGGGAACCGGCCTCTGACCGCAGGAAGGCGCGCCTAGGGGCGACCTCCCAGCCCTGTCCTCCGGCCGCCCGCGCCTCCCTCCTCCGTCTGGCGCGTCTGCCCACTCCTGTCACGAGCCGTCTGGGGGACCGCGAGCGCCAGCCTGTGTCTTCCTAATGGCTCAGTCTCCCTCTTTCCGCTTGGTTGAGTCCACTGGGAGGGCCCGGCCTCCCCTTCTCTCTGCGCCTGGGCTGCTGCGAGGGCTGCAGAGCAGTGCCCTGGGGTCAGGGCCCGCTGTCCTCCTTGCTTGGGGTGAGGGCAGACTGTGGTTTTATTTCATCCAAGTCTTTCTTCCACCGCCAGCCCCAGAGCGCGCTGCTCTCCCCCAGCACCTCACCCCTGCTCTACTGCGCTTGGAGTATGTCCTGACGTGTGTGCCGACAAATGCTAATGACAACCCTGTATTTTGTGTCTTCAGCGGACAGACCCACCGCATGTTAACTTTATATTCCCCAAGGATTAAGCCCTCACATTGCTTCCCATTGCCTGCCCTGCAAACAGCCTGTGAGAGCCTGGTCGGAGCTCCTCTTGACTGGGAGGGCTGGGAGATACAGGCCCCAGAGCAGGGGGTTGCTCAAAGGCACCAGGTGATGTTACAGAGGACTCCCAGAGGCTCTCCAGGGGGCTGTACCAGTTGCCCCCCCCCCCAGCTGGGTGCTGGAGCTTTCACAGCCTTGCAAGAACCCATCGTTAAATTTCCAGGACCTTCACAAGTTTCTCATTAGCCCATTGTATTTATTTTACTACTTTGCCTTTACAAGATACTAACTTCATCTTACTACTTCCAAGGCGTTCCCACTTCCTAGACGTTATTTATGCCTCTGGTAACCACTCTGGGAATGTGGTGTAAGCGTGTGCTGCTGCAAGCTCACCCCAGCTTCCTTCCACGGAAGGAGCTTGAACTCAGAGACAGTGGTCACATTTGCACCATGAATGTTGACACACACTACAAATCAGGGCTTGATTGTTTTGTTGATTGTCTAGCTAAGTAAAAGGACAGAGGGATGAGGAAGGATCAGAGGGAGGGAGGGCGGAGCACAGGGGGCTGTGGTGATGGTGCACAGGTGCACTGGTGAAGGAAATTCTGTGGGGACTACACCTGAGGGGGTGGGGGGAAGCAAATATGTTTAAAAATGAAAGGGCCTCCCTGGTGGTGCAAGCGGTTAAGCACCGCACTGTGAAGCTGTTCACAGCCTCTGTGGCGCGGGTTCGATCCCGGCCGGCCAGCGAGAATCCCACATGGTGCAACAGACCTCTCGTGTCCCCGCTGCTCCCCTCAGCAGTGTATTTTAGTCCGTCTGCCTGTTCTGTTCCCTGCTCTGTCTCTGGTGAATCCTATCACCCTCCCGCGCATCTGGCCTGTACCCTGGTTCTTGTATAAAAATAAGTAAATCTTTAAAAAATAAATAAAAATGAACAATGATGGAAAATATATAAATAAAAAGAAAATTTAAGGGCCTCCCCGGTGGCACAGCGGGTTGAGCGCCGCGCTGTGAAGTTGTCCGCAGTCTCTACAGCCACGGCTCGATTCCCAGCCAGCCAGGAAGAAACCCACATGGCGCGCAGACCTCTCCTGTCTCCCCGCTGCTCCCCTCAGCAGTGTCTTCAGTCCATCTGCCTGTTCTGTTCCCCGCTCTGTCTCTGGTGAATTCTCTCACC
This sequence comes from Talpa europaea, assembly GCF_964194135.1. Taxonomy (NCBI): domain Eukaryota; kingdom Metazoa; phylum Chordata; class Mammalia; order Eulipotyphla; family Talpidae; genus Talpa; species Talpa europaea. The sequence goes on along the minus strand of NC_140071.1, from coordinate 143,416,683 downwards.
CTCCCTCGCCTCTGACTGTACCCCAGTCCTTGTATAAATAAATATTAAAAAAATACATATATATTAAAAAGAAATTTTAAAAAAGAGAGAAAATGGTAACAATGAAGAGTAAACTTCAATGTAGTTAATACACTGGGAATAGTGCGTGTGCATGCACACACACACGCACACACAATTGAGGCAGTATTTTTCCCAGTATTCAAAAACTATAATTCAGCTAAGAAGTCTCATATCACTGGCTGACAGTCTGAAATAATTACCTTCAGTGTATCCACCTGTTCTGCTCCCCACTCTGTCTAGTGAATCCTCTCACCCTCTGCATTTCTGACCTACACCCCAGCTTTTGTATGCATAAGTAAATAAATAAAATAAATCTTTAAAAAAAAAAAGGGAAGACAGGTGGAGGTACTTGCAGTATCAAAAGCAATCATGGGTTATCATTTATGAAAAAAGGAATGTTTGTAAAATTTTTTTTAAACATTTATTTATTTATTTATACAAGCACTAGGCACAGTCAGAAGCGCGGGAGGGTGAGAGGATTCACCAGAGCCAGAGCGGGGAGCAGAGCAGGCAGACGGACGAAATACACTGCTGAGGGGAGCAGCGAGGAGACAGGAGAGGTCTGCTGTGCCCTGTGGGTAGCTCCCTGGCCGGGGATCACACTCAGGCCGAGGTGGCTGCCTACAGCTTGATAGCGCTGAGACTCAACCCTTGCTGCCACCAGGGAGGCCCGAATGTTTGTAAATTAAGGAGAGGAACCGGAAATCCAATAGACAATGAGCAACAGAAAAGGAGGAAATTGTTAGGTCACCCCAACTGCCACTGGAGCTAGGAGGCCTGCAGAGGGAGCTGAGGCGCCATCAGTCCCTGCACCTGCAGGCACCTGTCTTTGCTGCATCTCCACCCTGCAGACCAGAGTCATCTCATCCTGTCTGGGGAGGAGCAGCAGCCCGCCAGAGCAGCCAGAGCTGGGGGTTGGGGGTTCTCTACATGGCTGCAGTCCTTTTACCCAGCCAGCGGACCTGCATTCGCCAATTTGGGCCGCACATGTCCTGAACTGCAAGTCGCCAGGCTGTTCCCGTCCACACTCATCATCTGGCAAGCTCGAAGGCTGTTTTTTATTGTCAACATGCATGGTGCTAGACGTGTGACCAGCCGGAGCAATGACAGCTCCTGAGGGGGGAGCGCCTACAGCCTCCTTTCTGCTGCGCCCACTCCCTGCCCACTCTCCCGCAAGGAAAGGCTTTGTCCTTGTGGTTGAAGGACTTCATCCTTCAGCGGCCACATCGATGACCGCATCACAGGGTCTACACGTGCCGATTAAAAGGCATGTTTTCAGATTGCATAAAAAAGGGACCCAATTGTATATGATCTATAAGAAGTTCAATTTAAAGGCCTCCCTGGTGGCGCAAGGGGTTAAGCACCGCACTTTGAAGCAATCCGCAGCCTCTGCAGCACGAGTTCAATCCCCAGCCGGCCAGGGAGCTTCCCAGAGGGCGCAGCAGACCTCTCCTGTCTCCCCCGCTGCTCCCCTCAGCAGTGGATTTCAGTCAGTCTGCCTGTTCTGCTCCCCACTCTGTCTCTGGTGAATCCTCTCACCCCCCCCCACTTCTGGCCTGTACCCCAGCTCTTGTGTGCATAAATAAATAAATCTTTAAAAAAAAAAGTTCAATTTAAATATAAACATGAAAATAAAATGATGTAAAAAGACGAATCAAGGGCCTCCCCGGTGGCGCAGCGGTTGAGCGCTGGGTTGCGAAGCTGCCCGCGGCCTCTGCGGCGCCAGTTCGATCCCCGGCTGCTCCCCGGCCACCAGAGGAGGGTCCCGCATGGCGCGCAGACCTCTCCTACTTCGGTCCTTCTGCCTGCTCTGCTCCCCGCTCTGGCTCTGGTGAATTCTCTCACCCTCCCGCGCTTCTGACTGTACCCAGTGCTTGTGTAAACAAAACAAACAAATAAATAAATAATAAATCTAAAAAAAAAAAAAGATCCCTAAAAATGAACTTTCTAAAAAAAAAAAAAAGACGAATCAAACGAAAATTTGAGCAGCTCCATTACCATGAGGCAAAGCAGTCTTCAGAGTAAGAAACTACGAGGGATAAAAAGCACTTTATAGGGCCTCCCTGGTGGTGCAAGGGGTTAAGACACAACTTATGAAGCTGTCGGCAGCCACTGCGGCCAGAGTTCCATCTTGGCCAGGAGCTACCCACATGGCGCAGCAGACCTCTCCTGTCTCCCCCGCTGCTCCCCTCAGCAGTGGATTTCAGTCCATCTGCCTGTTCTGTTCCCCGCTCTGTCTCTGGTGGGTCCTCTCACACCCCACTCACCTCTGGTCTGCACCCCAGCTGTTGTATGCAGAAATAAATGTCTTTTTTAAAAAGCACTTTATAGTGATAAAAGAATCAATTCATTAAAAGCATGTAACAATTATATGAGTGATAGAACTTTGAAATGCAAACAAAACCGTTAGAAGAAGGAGGGAACTAGGGAAACATCCATTTAGCAGGGTATCAGACGCCTCTCTACTGGGAGCAGGCTGCGGACAGTGCAGAGCTCACCCCAGAGGGCCGCCGCTGCGAGTGCAGCTGACTCCGATTCAGGTAATCAGAAGTATGTTCTTTGGTCAAAATGGAATTAAATTAGAAGTCAATAGTGAAAAATATCTGGAAAGCCTCCATATGACTGAAAGTTTCAATGCTATTGATCTTTTTGCAGAAGCAACTCTGTTTCTTTGCATTCCTCTAGTTTTCTAGATATATTTTTTAATTTTTAAAAATTTATTTATTTATACAAGAGCTGGGGTACAGGCCAGAGGCGCGGGAGGGTGAAAGGACTCACCAGAGACAGAGTGGGGAGCAGAACAGGTGGATCCACTGAAATCCACTGCTGAGAGGAGCAGCAAGTGAGACAGGAGGGTCTACTGCGCCCTGTGGGTAGCTCCCTGGCTGGATTCGGATTCAGGCCACAGCGGTCACTGGCTGAGATTTGGGGGCCAGTCCTCCTCAGGGAGGCCCCCCCAATTTGAGGTCTTTTATAAAAATGTAAATTCTCTCTTAGCCCTGCTTTCTCTGTGTCCTGTTAAGTTTTAACATGTTCTCCCCTAAGTCACCTCCAATTTCCATTTGACTTCTTTGATCCATTGGTTCTTTAATTTCCACAAATTTGTGAACTTTCCAGTTTTAATTCTATTGTTGATGTCTAACTTCACCCTCTCCTGGTTAGAGAAGATACTTTGTATGATATTTATTGCCAATATGGATAAAAACACACCATCCAGCTACCTGCTTTCTGCACAGATCCAAAGACACCCCAAGTGGGGCCTCCCTGGTCGCCCAAGCCTTACTTCTCAGCCGCTATCAAGCTACCAGCAGCCACCGTGGCCGGCCTGAGTTCGATCCAGGCCAGGGAGCTGACCTATGGGGCGCAGCAGAGCTCGTCTGTCTCCCCGCTGCTCCCCTCAGCAGTGTTTCTCAGTGGATCTGGCTGTTCTGCTCCCCACTCTGTCTCTGGTGAGTGCCCTCACCCCCTCCCCACGCACCTGTGGCGTGTACCCCAGTCCTTGTATGCATAAGTCTTTAAAAATAAATAAATAGGGCCCTCCCCAGTGGCGCAGTAGGTTAAGCTCCATGCTGTGAAGCTGTCCGCAGCCTCTGCAGCGCGGGTTTGATTACCTGCCTGCCAGGGAGAAACCCACATGGCCTAACAGGCATCTCCTGTCTCCCCGCTGCTCCCCTCAGTAGTGTATTTGTCAATCTGCCTGTTCTGCTCCCCGCTCTGTCTCTGGTGAGTCCTCTCACCCCGCCCCTCTGGCCTGCACCCCAGCTCTTGTGCATAAATAAATAAAATAAATCTTTTAAAAAAAGAAACCAAAGACACGCACGTAAAAGGGTGGGAGAAGCTCCATGCAAACAGCAGCCAAAGAGCGCAGCGCTGGCTGAGAGGACGGCGCTGACACCGCCCGGCAGGCTCTCGCCGTCCATCGTGCCAACGTCCTGTGCGCGTGTGTCCTTGCGGGTGGGCGGCGAGCGCCGAGCCTGCCTGCTCGGGCAGATGGGTCCGGGTGTCCTCCTCTGCTCCCTTGGCTACTCCTGCTGGTGGCTCCTGCACTGCGCCGGGGGTGAAGTCCCAGCTGCCCGCGGCCCTGTTTCTTCCCGCGGCGCTGTCAGCCTCGCGGCATGGACTCACGTCTGCTTGCTGCGCTGAAGCTTTCGTTGGTGGACAATGTCCTCCTGCTCTGGGGACCACTGTGAATCAGAGGATGGAAGTGTCTGGTACTAGCATGGCTGCCCCCATGTCTTCTTGCAGGTCTTGCCGCGCCTCCAAGACGCTTGTTTAAGTCCTGTTGGCGCGGATGGTCCTGCGGGTCCTCCAGGCGCTGTCTGCGCGCGCTGGCATTTCTCCCGGGCATGGTTCCTGCTTTGGTTTCTCCGTCTTGTGACCCGCCTGTTTTTGTTGTTCACTGGACATTTGAACCTGATAATGTGGGGACTCTGGAAACAAGATGTTCCGCCTCCTCGGAGTTTGCTCTCTTGTCATGTTGTTCTCGACTCTTTGGTTGTTGCTGTCGGAGGTTGTCTCTGTGCTCAAGTACAAACCCGGGGGCTTTCCGGAGGGTTCACCTGAGCCTGTGTGATCACCGGCTGATTTTCCTGTTCATGCAATTGTTTTTAAAAGTCTTGTTTTTTGTTTGTTTGTTTTTCAAGTCTGGCTCACACAGGCGGCGGCGGCAAGCCAAGTGAGGGGAGAAAAGGCCTCAGAGCACGCGGCAGTCACTTCCACGCCGGGGAACCTGTGGGGGCAGCGAGATGGCTGCCTTCCCGGCTGCTTCTCGGCGGCCGGGGGCAGCCATCAGCCAGGCACAGCTCCCGAATCTGGAGGACAGAGGCTTCTTTTGTCACCCTCCCTCCACCCGCCGGGGCAGGCTGCCTGGGAACACGACCTGGGCGGGACGGGCAGTGCTCCAGGGTCAGGAGCCCAAATCTACCAAAGGAACTTCCGTTCACTGTCCAAGGCTCGCCCTGCGCTGTGCGCCTTCAGCGGGCTCCAGGGCTCCAAGGAGGGCCGCGCAGGCAGACGCTGCCGGCGCCCCTGCTGTCCAGGGGTGGGGGCTCACCTCACGGGGCTCACTTCTCTGTCACCGCTCAGATTCCTTCTTCATTCGGGCCATTTTACAGTGTGTTGTCTGTTCAGCTGAACTGTCTCAGCTCTGCTCCACATGAGTCCAACGGGCCTCTCCTGCCTAACTGGATTTCTAGAATTCTCTAGAATTTCTATTTGCCTGCCTGCCTGCCTGCCTTCCCTTCTTTATTATTCTTTTTTAATTTTATTTAATTTTTACATCATTTTTCATTTTTGCACAATGTATGCATTTTCATCTTTTTTTTTTTTTTAAATAGAGGCATGTTTTTTATTTATTTATTTAGTTTATTTGTTTGTTTTGTTTATACAAGCACTGGGTACAGTCAGAAGCTTGGGAGGGTGAGAGAATTCACCAGAGCCAGAGCGGGGAGCAGAGCAGGCAGAAGGACCGAAGGACACTGCTGAGGGGAGCAGCGGGCGGCAGGAGAGGTCTGCGCGCCATGCGGGACCCTCCTCCGGTGGCCGGGGAGCAGCCGGGGATCGAACTGGCGCCGCAGCCGCGGGCAGCTTCGCAACCCAGCACTCAACTGCTGCGCCACCTGGGAGGCCCTGCATTTTCATCTTGGTCGTAGTCCCCGTACAACTCCCACCCACCTTGTTTTGATCCAACTCCCTCCTCCACCCCGCGCCTCTGGCCTGTACCCCAGCTCTTGTATAAATAAAAAATAAATCTTAAAAAAAAAGAGCACCAGCACGTCTATGTTTATAGCAGCACTACTTACAATAGCGACGCTATGGAAACAACCCAAATGCCCCAAAACAGATGACTGGAGCAAGAAGATGCGGTCCATGTGCACGATGGAATGCTACTCAGCAATCAAAAGCTATTGGTTTGTTTTTCAAGCCTTACCTGTCACTTTTACTGGTTCTGTTCCCTTTCCTGACATTTTTAAGGTTCTTCTTAAAAACATGCTAAGTAGTGTTACTCCAAAACCTGCGTCTGGTCATTTCCGTGTTTCTCATCCCTTGGGGTCAATTCTTCTTGCCATCGGGGCCCAGGTGCGCGTGGCCTCTGCCCCACCCAGCGTCCGGACAGAGGGCTCGGGGGCTTCCAGGGCCAGGCCTGCCCGGAGGCTGCTTTCTCCCAGAGCGCATCCGAGTTTACTTCTGCCACTTGTCTGGTCATGACCCGCCCAGAACCCCGTAGAAACAATTTAAGTTTTCACATTTCTCGGTCAGTCAGTTAGCCGCACCATTCTGAGCCGAGCAAGCTTCTCAGGGACGGGCATTTTCTGCTTGTTCTTTGCCCCCAGGCGGCCCATCAGCCTACACCTGCCCTGCCTCCCCCCCTGCAGCGGGTGGTGGCCCGTGGGTGGCCCATGCATACCAGGGGTGGAGCGGAGCTGCTGGGCTGGAAGCCTCGGGCAAGTTCATCTGGCCTGAGCAAAGCCCCACTCTGACCCTGTGCCCTGCACCGCGCAGCCCCGCCTCCCCGAGGTGGTACCACAGTCTTCCCCTCTGACTCCCAGGCCACCAGGCCCCCTCTCAGCCCTACTCTGAGAAGGTGAGTGCAGGGGTGAGGTGAGGGCATCCTGAGTGCTAAGAGTTGGGGGTGAGGCCGTGAGGTGCGTCTGCTCTGGGAGGAGGTCCCTGAGACTGTGCAGGGGGACCCAAGGTGAGCACAAGTGGATGATCAGCCTCTCCGAGGGCCTGAGAGCTGGGGCCAAAGCCCCAGACCAGCACTGTGGCTCCAGGGGGCAGCAGCCAGGGAGAGAGAGGGGTTGTGGTTCTGTGTGTTGGGGTGGGGCGTCCCAGAGCTTCCAGGTATCACATCTCCCCGTCTGATCTCCAGCTCGATCTGGCTGAGCCACGGGGCGCAACGTCTGGCCCAGCCACAGTGTCCTGCCACCCCTGAGGTGGGAGTGCCTGGCCAGCTCCCTTCTGGACGCAGCCCTTGCGCTCCTAGTCCGTGCCCTCCAGCCTGCACCCCACACCCATCCACCCTGTGTCATCTGACTGCCCAGCTCTCTTCCATGCTGCAGGCACAGGGGGCCTCGAGAGACCTCAGATCCCGCCCTCCCCACGGGAGAGGACAGAGCGGACCCCAGCAGCCGGTGGGCGGTGCGGCTGGGGCAAGTATCCCTGCGCAGTGGAGGTGCTGCACCCCGACCCACCCAGCACAGTCAGCAGCACCTGGTCAGGTCCCTCTGGCAGGGCAGCCCTGGCTGCGTTGGCTGAAATGTGGAATGAGCCCAGAGTCCACTCCCGGGAGGGGAGGGCAAGCAGCTGGGCCAGTCACGCTGGCCCCGTGCAAGCCCCCACAGGCGGGGACTCTGACCCGCGCAGCCTGAGCCTGGATGACAGACACCCACGGCCCACTCATGGGCTCGCAGGGTCAATCCCATGGAGACAGGAAGCAGATAGTGGGCACCAGGGGCAGGGAGCTGCTGTCCAGCCACTAAGGTTCCAGCTGGCGGAGCTGAGGACGTCCTGGAGATGGGGGTGGTGCTGGCCAGTGGACACTCGAAGAGGCCTGACAGGGCGCACTGACATCACGTCCCTTCATCACGCTATAAAACAGCCCCGTGAGCCGAGGGCCTTCTGGCTGTCTCAGGGGACTGGCCCACATGGGCAGCAGCGCACGAGGGGCTGAAGACAGATGCCTGGCAGCTGGCACCAGGGCCGGGGAGGCCAGGCCTGCGGCAGGGTTCCCTGGCTCCTGGGCCTTGGGCCCAGCAGGTGGGGGCCAGCTGCCCTGGGGAGCGTGGGTTTTCCGGCTTGACTGGGGAGCACTTTTGGACACTCCCCTTGAGAGTCCACTCCTCTCAGGCCAGCGCTCAGGGGACAGCTGGCCATGGGCGATTGCAGGGGACAAGGCCAGGGACACGGTGTGGGCGAAGGGCTGGCCAGCAGAGCCCTGGGGCAGCAGAGGGGCGCCAGGGCCGATCGCTGGGCCTGGTCCACGAGTGTGCGTCGCCGGGGAGGGAGGGCGCAGGTAGGACCGGGCTCCGAGGAAGACCGGGGAGAGACTGGCCCGTGAGACAAGGAGGTGCTGGGGGTTGTTTTGTTTAAATGTGAAAAAAATCAGTCAAGGAGAAAGACGGGGGGGGGGGGGGGGGGGGGGCTGGGGGGGGCCGGGCGGCGCAAGTGGGTGCCCTGGGGGATGGGGAGGGCTGGGTGGGGGGAGAGGAAGCGCTGTGACCCGGCACCCAGGACTCAGGCAGCAGCGGGGGCCTCCCCCCAAGCTCTCGGTAGGGGCGCACGGGCGCAGAGCGGCGGGCTGGCTGCGAAGGGGGGGAAGGCCCGGAGGGGAAGCAGATTCCGGGGTGCGGGGGCCGGGAGGTGGGGCGCGAGCCCGACGCAGGCGCCGGACCAGCGACCCTTCCCGGTCCAGCGAGGCGGGGCCCGGCTTGGGCGCTCCGGACGCGGGGCCGAGCCAGGGCGCGGCGCGGACGCGGCGGTGCGCGGGCCGGGCCGGGCCGGGCCGGGCGGGCCGGGGGGGCCGGGCGGGCCGGGGGGCCGCAGCCCGGGGCAGCCCGCGCAAGGGCCTGTGCGCGCGGTGGCCGCGGGCGCGCGTGCCACCGTCCCGGAGCCGGCGACAGCCCCGCCCGGTCCCGCCTGCGGCGCCGAGCGCCGGCCCCGCGGGGCTGCGGCCAAAGCGGGGCGCGGAGACGCGCGCGTCCGGCCGGCTGCGGCCCCGCGTTCCCCGCGCCCCGGCCCCCCGCCCGGCCCGGCGCGGAGGCGGCCCTGCCCGCGCTGCCCTCGCCCCGGCCCGCGCCGGGCCCCGCCTGGGGGTCCCCGGGCCCCCCCAAACCCCGGGCCGCCGAGCTGCAGCCGCGGGCGCCGCGCCTTGGAGGGCCGCGCGGGCGCCGCCGCCTCCAGGCAGCCCTCCCGCCTGCCCGGCCCGCGGACGCGGACGAGGCCCCGGGGCGCGCGGGCCACGCGGGGCGCCCTCCCCTCGGCCCCTTTAAACGGGCCGCGCGCGCTCCGGTCTCCATGGCGACGCCGGCGCGCGGGCGGGGCGGGGCGCGCGAGGCGCATGCGCCGTGCCGAGCGCCTCCCCGCGCGGCTGTCGGGGTCGCAGCTCCGCGGTAGGGTGGGGTGCGGCTCGCCGGGCCCGCGCGCGGGGCGGGGCGGGGCGGGGCGGGTGCGGGGGGGGCGGGGTGCGCTGGGCCGGGGCGGGGGGCGGGCCGGGCTCGCGGCGCGGGGCGCGCTGACCCCCGGCTGGGGCCGCTCCTCCCCAGGCCATGGCGCCCCCGCACGCGCGCCGCCCCCCGCCGTCGCCGCCGCCGGGGCCGCTGCTGCTGCTGCTGCTGCTGCTGCTGCTGAGCGCCCGGGCCCGCGCCGAGCCCCCCGCCGGGAGCGCCGTCCCCGCGCAGAGTGCGTGCGCCGCGGCCGGGCGCGGGGGCCGGGGGGCCGGGGGGCCGGGGGGCCGGGGGGCGGGGGCGCGGGCCGGGGGGGCGGGGGGCGCGGGGGCCGGGGGGGGCGGGGGCGGGGGCGCGGGGGCCGGGGGGGGCGGGGGCGGGGGCGCGGGGGGGGCGGGGGGGGGCGGGGGTCCGGGGCGGGGGCGGGGGGGGGCGGGCCGGGCCGGGGGGGCCCTCGCCTGACCGCGCCCCCGCAGGCCGCCCGTGCGTGGACTGCCACGCGTTCGAGTTCATGCAGCGCGCCCTGCAGGACCTGCGCAGGACGGCCCGCAGCCTGGACGCGCGGGTGAGCCCCTGGCCGGCGCCCCCCCCCCCCCCCGTGCTGGCCCCGGTTACCCTCGGAGCGCGGGCAGGTCCCCGACATCCCTAGCGCCCCGTTCCCAGCCGCAGCCCGGGGCCTTGACCCCGCCCCGGGGAGACGGCGGCCCCGGCCCTGGGGGGGCGGCCAGTCGCGGACCGAGCGCTCCCGGCCAGGCCGGCGAAGTCCGCGCGCGGCGAGCCGAGCCGGCGGCCCAGGCTGTGTCCGCGGTGCCAGCTCCGCGCTCGCTCGGGTCATCCTGAGTAGTCGGAGACCTGTACCCTCCCGCCCAGGGGGCGTCTCCTGCTATGCCGGTGGGGCCCCAGAAGCCCCCAGAAGCGGCCGGCCGTCCCCTGGGCGAGTGCGGGAGGGAGTCAGACCCCTGAGAAGAGAAGGCGGGGAAGGAAAAGCGGCTGGGCTGCGGGTGGTGGCCCGGGCCCCCGGCCGGGAGATGAGGCCCTGAGGAGCCCCCGCCTGGCTTTGCAGACCGAGACCCTCCTCCTGCAAGCCGAGCGCCGCGCCCTGTGTGCCTGCTGGCCCCCCGGCAGCTGAGGACCGCGCAGCCCTGCCCGCCAATAAACTCATGACCCGGCCAGCCTGTGTCCTGTCTTCCTGCTCTGACCGCCAGAGCCCGCACACAGCCCTCTCGCCTCAGTTTCCCCAGCCGGCCCTGCAGCGCCCGCCCCAGTGGTGTGGGCCTGGCCTGCTCCCGGCCCGCGGGCCCTGGTTTCAGGTGGGGGGAGTGTCCACTGGCCTGGCTCACCCTGGCGCTGAGCCTCCCAGGCTCCTCCTCAGTGCCCCGTGGCCAGAGCTCCCTGGGCCCAGGAGCTTCAGGCAGCAGCTCCTCTGGGCACGGAGGCCGGGACCCCTCTCCACCGCCGCCTCCCGCAGCCCGGGCGGCCCTGGGGCACAGGGACTCCCAGGTGGGCACCGCCGTGCTCCCTCCTGTCAGCAGAGCAGAGCTGTGAGCCCTCAGTGCCCAGCTCTGGCAGAGCAGGCCTTCCTGGGCCCCCAGGGTCCCCCCCATCCCGTGGCCTCCCAAACCCCGCCTGTGCCCAGCCCTGTGGTCAGTGCTTTTCTGGCTAGAAGCGCCCGGCCACAGGCTTTGGGACCCCAGGCAACAAGCTGGAGTCCTTCCTGGGCCCTGGGGGATGGCTGGATGTGGGGGCCATGATGCCAACCCGGACAGGCCTGGGGGTGCGGGTCTCAACTGCCCTCATGTCCAGACCCGAGGGGTGTACAGTGGGGGGCCCTCCGGCCCTGGACCCCCTGACAGGGCGCTGGGAGGGGGCAGGCGTGGGGCGCGCAGGTACCTTCAAGGGCATGTCCCGGGGGGCCCTGTCGGCTGGGAGGGCGGATGTGGCCTGGGTTCTGGGCTTGGTTTGCCAGATTTAGGGAGACACAGATCAAGGGGTTCTTTTTCGTGTGAAAAGCGGCAGTCCTGTCCAGGGCAGGTACGGTCCCTGGAATATGGGGACATCCACGCTGAAAATTATTCCTTGTTTATCCCAAATTAAAATTTCAGTGGAAATGCTTACTTTTCGGGCAGTCAGCCCGGGCACAAATTGGGGTCTCTATCCTGTAGAGGATGGGGACCTCGGGAATGCTTGCCTCAGAAAGCTAGGGAGGTAACTGCGGGGGGCGGGGGGCTGCCTTGCACAGCTGCTTCCCGAGTGCCCTCTGGGTGCCCCCAGCCGCGGGGGTGCGGGGGCAGCATGGCGGAGAACAGCCCGGGAGCCAAAGGGGAGAAGGGTCAGGGCGTGCCAGAGGGGTGAGACCCGGGGAATCCCTGTTGTGTTTGGGGTGGAGCCAGCAGGGATTTGGGGAGGGTCGAGGAAGGGAGTGGCCGGGCAGGAAGGCACTGGCCGGGGTGGGCTTGCGGGGTGTCTTGAGCAGAGAAGCCTAGGAGGCAACTGGACGGACAGGCCTGGGAGGGGCTGGAGGGAGCTGGTGGGAGCTGGTGGGAGGTGGTGCCCAGGCCCTGTAGCCTGAGTGTGGACAGAGGAAAGGTGGTGCTGATGGCATGAGGGCACCCTGCCAGGGGGCAGGTCAGCATGTCATGCTACTGAGGTCAAACAAGGACACTGGACTTGGCCACTCTGGTCACTGTTGACCTTGGCAAGAGCAGTCATTTGGGGGTGGGGGAGGCAGAATGGGGGGCTCGGAGGAGCGGAGAGAGCCAGCTGGACAACTGTGAGGAGTGTGGCCTGTGTGGTGGGTGCCAGAGGTGGCGCCCAGGGCTGGCTTGCCTGGGCAAGCCTGGGTGGGGCCCGCGTCATCTCTGGGATAGCTTTCGTTTTTCCTGGAGTTTGTGTTGGCCTTGTTGCCCCTGCCCCACTGCCTGCAGCGCTCCTGCGCTTGCGTGCTCTGCTCGGGGAGCACCCCCAGGTCTGGCCCTCCCCTGCCTCTCAGCCTCCACCACCCTTCCGTCTGGAGACGTTGCCTCCCAGGCCCTGAGTCATCGGCTCCCTGTGTCTTCAAGGAGCCCCCGGAAAACAGGGCTGCAAGGGAACCAGCTCCTCCTGCCTCAGGGGCACCCGGACCCTCACCCCACCTCGCCTGCTCTGCCCGTCTCTCTGCTGCGGGGGTTGTCTGTGGGACCCCGCGGCAGGCCTGCAGTGCAAAGCCCCAGGGGCAGGCTTTGTTCTCTCCAGGCCCAAAGCCTGATGGCCGCCCTGGGCCCAGCGGAGGGGAAGATGGCGGCACAGCGCCTGGCTTGTGGCCGTGGCCGCAGGCGGCAGGACGACAGGGGCCCTGTCTGCGCCACTGGACAGGGTGGCCACTGGACAGGGTGGCGTGCCTGCGGCCTCTGGTCCTCGGGGCTTCTGCTGCTGCCCTTGTGGCACTGGCCTCCCTTCCCTTCCCCCGGCCTCTTGGCTCTTCCTGGGGACTCCTGGCCTTGCCCCAGCGCGCCCCAGCATCCCAGCTCCCGCGCCTTGGAGGAGGCCCGCGTCTGGGGGGCTGCAGGACCCTCCCCTGGGGCGCTGCTCCGAGGAGCGCCCTGCCAGGGCGCGCCGGGCCCTGGTCCTCCCTGGGGAACTCAGGGCGAGGCCGGGTGGGCGAGCAGGGCCTCCGGGCACAGACTGCGGGGCAGGCAGGGCCCCGGCTGCTCCCTGCCCTGCGCCCCACGGGCCTGCCCCTGCCTAGGCGGGCCCCGGGCGGCGAGGAGGGGCAGGAGGGCACCGAGCCAGGCCCGGGCCGCCCTGCTCCGGGCGGGGCGTCAGGCCGCCGCAGCTTCCCGGCTGGGCACGGGTGCCGCCGCCTCCCGGCCGTCCAGCGAGGGCCCGGGGTGGCCGTCCCGCCGCCAGCCTTTCAGGGACGGGGGTGGGGGGTGCAGGGTGACGCGCGGCGAGGCCGGCCCGGAGCCCCCGTGGCCAGGCGGGCTGGGCTCTGCCCCAGGCCCCTCCCCCCGGCTCCGGCCCGGCCCCGCCGGCCCCTCCCCCAGCAGCGGGTCCAAGCGCCCAGCCGGGCCGCGGGGTGGGGGTCGCCGCCCACGGGCCCTGAGGGCCGCGGTGTCCCCAGGGGCGCCCGGGAAGGCGCGTTCTGGAAGGTCGCGGCCGGGCGGGGGGCCCCCCGCGGTGGGCCGGTTGACTCCCGAGTCCGGGTCCTCCGCGCCCCACCGCCCCGAGGCCGCGCCGCAGCCCCGCTGCCCAGTCCCCGGGCCCCGGCCCGGCCCGGCCCGGCCCGGCCGCGCGCGGCCCACGTGCGCCGAGCGTCCTCCGCCGGCCCCGGGAGCCCGGCCGGGCGGGGAGAGGCCGGGCGGCCACCGCCCCCCCAGGCCCCGCGGGCGGGGCGCAGCGGCGGCGGCCGGGCGCGCGGGCGGAGGACGCGGCGGGAGCCCCGAAGCACCTGCACCGAGACCGCGGGGCGCATGCGCGGGCCGGGAGGGCGGGGGCCGAGCCGGGAGGGGTCCTGCGCCCCGCACCCCGCGGCGGGCGGCGGGCGGCGGGCGGCGGGTGTCGGGCCGCGGGGGGGCTGCGCCGCGCCGGGGCGCGCGGGGCGGCGGGCGGCGCCGGCCTCGACCTCGCGCGCAGCGGGTTCCCACGGCCGCGGCCCGGGTGGGGGCGCGGGCGCCCGGGGCGCCCCTCCCCGGGGCCCGGCTCGGCGCCCAGACAGGGGGGCGGGGTCGCGAGGCCGCCCCGGAGGGGGACCCGCTTGCGCGGGCGGGCGGCGGCGGCCGCGTCGGGGGCTCCCGCGGGCGCGGCGCCGCCTCCGGGCGGGGCGCCCCGGCCGCGCGCCCCCCGCGGCCGGCGGCGCCCCCGGGCCGCCCCGTCGCACCGGCCGGCCGCGGCGCAGCGCGGAGCGCGCCGCCCCCAGATCACATGGCGACCCGCGCAGCCAATGCAGTGGACGCTAGGACCCTGCGCCCGGCCGCGCCGCCGCGTTATAAGCGCTTCTCCAAGATGCGGCGCAGCTGCCCGCGCGCGCCCCGGCCGCCCGCGCTCGCCCCGCGCCCCTGAGCCGCCGCCCCGCGGGCCCGAGGGCGCCGCGCCCCTGCCCCGCGCCGGCCGCGCCCCCCCGGCCGCGTCCCCGCGCCGCCCGGCCGGGTGCATGCAGTGTGGGCCCCCCGACATGGTCTGCGAGACGAAGATCGTGGCCGCCGAGGACCATGAGGCGCGGCCGGGGGCCCCGAAGGACGCGCGGCGCGCCGCCGCCGGAGCCCGGTGGCCCCCGCGGCCCGCCGCGCCCCCGCCCGCGCCCGCGCCCGGCCCCCAGCCCCGGGGCGGCGCGGGGGGCGCGGGGCCGCCGGGGGGGCGCGGGGTGCACATCCGCGAGTTCCGCGCGGCCGAGCAGGAGGCGGCGCGCCGCATCTTCTACGACGGCATCATGGAGCGCATCCCCAACACGGCCTTCCGCGGCCTGCGGCAGCACCCGCGCGCGCAGCTGCTCTACGCCCTGCTGGCCGGTCAGTGCGCGCCCGCGCCCCCGGGCCCCCGCGCGCCCGGCCCCCCCGCGTCCCCGGACCCCCGCGCCCCCGGCCCCCCCGCGGCCCCGGCCCCCCGCGCGCCCGGACCCCCGCTCCCCCGGACCCCCGCGCGCCCGGACCCCCGCGCCCCCGGCCCCCCCGCGCGCCCGGACCCCCCGCTCCCCCGGACCCCTGCGCGCCCGGACCCCCCGCTCCCGGACCCCCGCGCCCCCGGACCCCCCGCGCGCCCGGACCCCCCGCTCCCCCGGACCCCTGCGCGCCCGGACCCCCGCGCCCGGACCCCCGCGCCCCCGGACCCCCGCGCCCCCGGACCCCCGCGCCCCCGGACCCCCGCGCACCCCGCGGCGTTGGCGGGGCCGGCCCGGGCGTGGGAACGGGCGCCGCCGCGGGCGGCCCGGGTGGGGGCGGGGCGCGGGCGCCTGTCATCCCCGCGGGGCCGCCCTCGTGCGGGGCCGGGGCGCGCGGGGGGGGGGCGGGGGGCGCGCAGCCTTTGCGCAGAGGCCCGGCCGCGGCCGCACGAGCTGCGGGAGGCCCGGGCGCCGCGCCAAGGTCACGCGGCCGGGCCCGACGGGGCAGCGCCCGCTCCGCGGCCGGCAGGGGGAGGACAGCCCGGCGGGGGCCCGCGCGCTGGCCGGACGCGGCCCCAGGGGCAGGGGCGGGGGCGGGCCGGGCCCGGCTCAGGCGCGCCTCTGCCCGCAGTGCTCTGCTTCGCGCTGACCCGCTCGCTGCTGCTCACCAGCCTGGTGCCGGCCGCGCTGCTGGGCCTGCGCTACTACTACAGCCGCAAGGTGGTCCTCGCCTACCTGGACTGCGCGCTGCACACGGACATGGCGGACATCGAGCGCTACTACATGAAGCCCCCGGGTGAGCCCTCGCCGCCCTCCGGCCTGGTGCCGAGGGGGCTCCGGCCAGCGCGCGCAGTGCCGCGGCCCGGCAGGCTGCGGGGACAGACCCGGCCCTGCCGCGCGGCTCCCCAGCGTGCCCGGCCCGCGCCCTGCCCTCCGCAGGCCGGTGCTGACGGCCGGGCGCGGGGCTGCTGGAGGTCTCACCCTCCCGCCCGCCTGTGGCTGCGGGGCTGGCCGGGAGTGCCAGGGCCCTGGGCGGAGGGGACTCTGCGGGGGGCCGGGCGAGGGTAGAGGCGGCGGAGGGGCAGAGAGAACCCTGGGAGCGCGGGATCCCCCAGGTCAGGAGGGAGGATCCGGCCACCCACACCGGCCTCCTGCCCAGGGCAGGTTGGACCTGGTCCCAGGGCAGGCTGAGTCCTGGGGCACGGCCACTTGGGTCTCTCCAGCCTTTGTGGGGGGCGAGGCCTTCTGGGTGCGGGGGTGTCCCCAGCTGGCAGAGCTGGGACGGTTGGTTCGGGTCAGGTGGGGGCCCCGTGTGTGCCAGGGGAGGGCAGCTGGGACAAGCGGGGCGAGGCGCCCCGTGTGAGGGGGCCCCGGCACTGCCAGCCGCTGTGCCGTCAGTGTTGGTCACCCCGCGAGCCCAGGCCCTCCGCACCCCGGGGCAGACCTGGCACCTCACAGCCCCGAGTCCACGCTGCCTGGCTCCGTCTGGTCCAAAGAGACCCACACGGCACCAGCAGCACGGGTGGGGGGGCAGGGCTCGGGCGGGGCTGCTCCTCTGTGGGGACCCCCCTCCCCGGCCTGCGGCCCCCTCCTCACTCCGCGCCTCCTGGGGCCTCTCTCGGCCCTCCTGCCCCGCTCGGGCTGTGATTGGGCCAGGCGGTGGGTGGCTTTGGCCTGGCCCCCGGGCTGTCTGCCCAGGAGAGGCTCAGGTCAGTGGGGGTCACAGCAGTACCACGGCCGTCCTCGGTCTCCCACTGGATTTCTGAAGCGTCCTCTGTGCCAGGAGCTGCCTCTAGTGTCCTGACATGGGGCCCACGGGGCTCCCAGGGGCGTGGGTGCCCCAGAGGTGGCCCCACTGTCCCCGCCTGCCTCAGCCCCGCTCCAGGAGTCCTTTTGGGTCTCCCTCCTGGCTGCTCTCCAATCCTGGGGTGTCGAGTTTGGTGGGACCCAGGTATCTGGGTCGGCAGGTCGGCTGGCTGGGCATTTGGCCTGGGGGAGCTGGCGGGGCCCTCGGCTGAGGCCCGGCCAGCCCTGGGTCCCCGGGGAGGGCTGCAGCCTGGAGCCTCCCCGGCTGCTGTCAGACCCAGGGGCCGGCCACGAGTGGGCAGCAGGGTGGCTGTCCGTGCCCTGACGCCCTGTCTTCCGCAGGCTCCTGCTTCTGGGTGGCCGTGCTGGACGGCAACGTGGTGGGCATCGTGGCGGCGCGGGCCCACGAGGCGGACAACACAGTGGAGCTGCTGCGCATGTCAGTGGACGCCCGCTTCCGTGGCAAGGGCATCGCCAAGGCGCTGGGCCGCAAGGTGCTGGAGTTCGCGCTGCTGCACAACTACTCCGCCGTGGTGCTGGGCACGACGGCCGTCAAGGTGGCTGCCCACAAGCTCTACGAGTCGCTGGGCTTCAGACACATGGGCTCGAGTGACCACTATGTGCTGCCCGGCATGACCCTCTCGCTGGCCGAGCGCCTCTTCTTCCAGGTCCGCTACCACCGCTACCGCCTGCAGCTTCGCGAGGAGTGACCGGCCCTGCCCGCCCGCCCGCGGCCACCCCCTCAGCGCTGCGCTGGGCCTCCCCTCCCAACACCACGCGATCGGGCCTCCAGCTGGTTCCCGGGAAGTGGGGCTGTCGCTCCAGTGCTTGCAGCCCCCGCCCCTTGTCCTGCCCGGCCTGCCAGGGCTGTCCCTGGAGAGACCCAGCCCCGAAGGCCTGGCTGCCGGCGCTGGCTCGAGGGGTGCCCCCGGCCCATGGCCCCGGGGAAGGTTCCCCAAGCACAGCGCCTCTGCCGCGAGCCCGTCCGGCAGACCCCTGGTCGCCAGCCAGGCTGTGGCCGGGCCATGGTGCCGGCTAGGCTGGCTGCGGGCCTGCTTCGCTCTGCATGCGAGGGTGTGCGGGCTGCAGCATGCCGCATGCCCACAGCCCCCGCCCGCCGCCCTGCCAGCCTGGACCCAGGCGGTGTGAATCCCGGCCCGCGCCCCGCCGCCGCGGGGCCGCCCGCCCGCCCCGGCTTCTCCTTGTCGGCTTCGCTTCGCCTGTCTCCCCCTCGGCCCCTGCCCCGGCTTGGCCGACGGGCGTCAGCACCCAGGTGGGGTCCCGGAGCAGCCTGGTGCACGGCTGTGCCGGGCCTTTCAGGACAGCTGGGGGGCAGGGCTGGGGTCCCCTCCCAGGCACCAGCTCCACCCTGATGGCCTCTCCCAGACCCTAGGCCCTTCCTGTCCCGCGGCCGGCGGGCCCTGCCCCGAGAGAATCTTCACCAACCCAGGCGGCTGCCAGCGCCACTGAGCCCACAGCTTCTCCTAGCCTGAAACCGACCCAGTTTTCACTCCGTTACGTAGACAGAATAGCACCTGCATGACTTAACTCTTGGGACTCACGGGAGTCTACCCCTCACCCGCCCGGGGCGCGGCACGCGCGCTGCTGCGGCCCGCCGGGCGGGGGGGGTGGCCGGGCGGGCGGAGGGCCGCGGGGCTTGGCATCTGGAGGGAGACCCTGGTGCTCTCCCCCGGGAGAGCATTCCTGGTTTGGAGGCGGCTCTGGGCCACCCCTGTCCAGGGCTTTGGGGGCCGAGGGGAGGCGCAGCACGTTCCCCGGAGCCCTGGTGGGGGAGCCGGCGCGGCCCTGACAGGCGTGTCCCGTCCGCGAGCCTGCGGGCTGGCGACTGGGGTCTGGCCTCCTCCCTCGGTCAGGGCGGGAGCTCCGGCGAGGGGCGGCCCGGGGGGAAGGCGGTTGGCAGCGCCTGCATGTCTGGCTGCCAGCCGGGCCTGGCCGCGGCGGTGGCCGAGGGCACGATGGCCCCGACCTGCCATGGGGGGTGCGGCGGGGGGCGCGGCCGGCACAGCGGGCCCCGAGCTGGGTCCCAGGTGCGGGGCCTTCGTGAGGGGCACTCGGAGAGCAGGCGAGAGGCCCCGGACCGTCTCCGAGACACCGGCCAGCCCTGTACAGCCCCTTCCCCTGTACATTCCTCCCTGGTGGGCCCGGCCCCGCTCGGGGACGGGAGTTTTGTAGACTGTACAGAAATCGGCACCCTATTTTCTTGCAGTTCTCAGATTTTGTTAATCTGGATTATACAGACAGACGTAAAGTGTTTTAGCAAAACGGAAACAGTCGTGCCTTCTTCCTCTCTGCTCGGTTGTGCTCTGGCTCGGGGCGGCCGTAGTCGGCGTGGGGCGTGCTGGGGGCTGTGTGGGTCAGCATGATGGGCTGGGCCCTGCCTGGTGTAGTTGGGGGTCCCGCCAGTGTCCCCCGAGCCGGTGCCCGTGGAGGCTACGTGGCCACTGGACTCACTGGGGCCGGGACGGCCTGGAGGATCCTGGGGCAGCCAGCGGCAGCTGCTGGCAGGGGCGTGGCCCGCTCCTGTCCTGCTGGCGTCTGGAGGAGCGCTGGGCTCGCCTCATCTTCGGGGTGGTCCCGGGGGTGGAGGCTGGCCTGACCCCGACATTCCTGTGCTGCCCCTCTGCTGCTGCCAGGATTCAGGGGAGACGGCGGGGGGCCCAGGCCTGGAGCGACTGCCGGCTGCTGGGGTGGGCAGGGGCACCTGTGTGCCCAGAGGCTGGCATGGGCTGGGCCAGGACAGGCCTCACCTGCAGGTGGGCTGGGCCAGCGCCTCAGGGCCTCCCACCTGGCGGAGGCCGGGCCTGCCAGGGGCGCATCCGCCACCTCCACCCACAAACACACCGTGACGTGTGGATTTTACACGTTTGCGGAGATTCCGATGTCTCTTGTACCTCTGGCTTGTCCTCGGGGGTCTGCGCAGCGGCGCATGCGTGTGGCGCGTCTGGGTTGGCTGGCCCTGGCCCCTGCCTGCCTCCGGAGCTGCCGATGGCCACCAGGTGAGGCCAGGACAGCAGCGTGGCTGGCACCTGCCTCAAGGGCTGAGGCTCCTAGGACTGCCGTTGGCGGTGGGAGAGCCTGGTTTGGGAGCAGAGGGCGAATGTTCCAGAGCACCCGAGAGCCGAGCCGGGGACACACACCTAAGGGGCAGCGGAGGGCCTGCCCCTCTGGACAGCCAGAGCTGCTGCGCCTGGCTCTTTTCCGGGTTCCGCGGCCGGCCTGGCCAGGGAGGGCGGTCCGTGAGCCAGGCCAGCTGTGCGGGCTGCGGGGCCTTTCGACTCCCCCAGGCCCAGCCTGTCTTCGCGGGCTGGGAGCCCGAGCCTGTGAGGTCCTGGGCAGCCCCCTCCGGCTCTGGACACCCCTCAAGCCCTCAGAGGACAGGGCGGGCAGAGCCTGGGTCTGACCCAGGTCTTATTATACAGCCAGGTCTTGGGCGGCGCGGCCACTCTACGGAGGGGACAGGCACGTGTGGCCTGAGCCTGGGCCCCGCTAAGGCACTCGGGTCGCAGCTTGGCGTGTGCTGCCCACCGCCCGTGCCCACGCGGGGGCGCCTGGGAACCCCAGGGGTGCCTGCTCCCTGCTTGCAGGCCCTCGGGCTGACGCTCCTGGGGGCTGAGTCCTGGGTGGAGGTGGGCGGACCGGGGTGTGTTGCTTGGAGGTGGGGTGCCGTGCGCTGCGTGGCTCGTAACAGCAATAATTAGCCACTTCGCAGAAGGGGCGTGGCCTGGGCTGGGCCCGGTGCCATGCGGGCTGGTGTGGGGCTCGCGGGTGGTGGCAGGGAGGGCACCGGTAGTAGCCAGCAGGGCAGCGGGCCACAGTGGCGCCCCTTCCCCTCAGGGGCCGGTGCACGGGCGCTGGGCAGGGGGCGGGCACTTCTGGCTGACCCCGGTGCTGACCATGGTGCGGGCCAGGCCCTCTGCCCCTGCTGTGTGGAGGCGTGTTCAGTGAGCAGGGCCTGCTTCACCCGTGGTCTGTGCCAGCCTCCGCTCTGTGCCCCCTCGAGGGACCAAGGGTGAAAGCCAAGGTCCCGCCGGTGGGCCTGGCTGGGTGTGGGCCAGCAGGGTGGAGCGGGGCCTCCCTGCACACCCCAGTGCTGCTGTTTTCCAATAAAAGCAGAGTTGATGGACCAGGCTCCTGTGCTTCCTCGAGACCGCCCACCTGCTGAGCTGGGCTCCGGGCCCGCCCGGCACCCCTGGAGCCCTGCGCTCAGAAGGGCTGTGAGCTGTGGGGACCTGGGGGGTGGCGTCAGGGCCCCCAACTCAGGAAGGAGGACGACGACTGGGGCCTGAGGTTGGGTACCCTGCGAGGGTGGGTGAGTTTGGAGGTCATCTGAGCCTTGGGGGCAGGGAAGTGGGAGCCAGTCCAGCATGTGGCCCCACAGGGCCTCCCTCTGCCCCCCCCTTTGTGGGTGGGCTCTTCCCCATGGGGTGTGCCCCCAGGGCGGAGCTGGCACTGTGTCAGGGGGTCTCCAAGCCCCAGGGGATGCATGGCAACGCAGGGGTGAAGTTGGGGGGTCAGTGTGCTTGCGTGGATCCCCAAGGCTGGGTGTGTGGCACGAGCGAGCATGGCCACCACACAGGGCAGGGGACCAGCTGGCATGGAGGACCCAGAGCCCTCAGGGCCAGTTCCTAGACTCTGGAATGTTCGTCCGAGACTCAGGCTTGGCCGCTCAGCTCCTGCACGTGCCAATGTGATGGGAGCCATGCACCCTGGGGGCATGTGACCCCAGCCCCAGCTCCACTGAGCACTGTGGTCCCGGATACACCGGCCCCAGCACAGGATGACCCTGTCTGCAAGCTCACCCCATCCGGCCAGCCAGCCACGGGCTCTGGGCCTCCTCCGAGGGGCTTCTGGATCCCAGACACACACAAGGAGGCAGCTAGGGGGCCCCCGGGGCGGCCAGGGGAGGTGGAGATGGGCCCCAGGCTCAGTGCAAAGCTAAGGCTGCCACTGCCACCCTGTGCACTGGGGAAGTGACACAGCCTTTCCAGGCCTCAGTCTCCCCACTGTGTGCCGGCCATCTGGACGGTCGGGAGTCTGGGGCGCCTGCAGGAGACTGTGAGATGGGCCTGGAGTCTGGCTCCGGAGCGGAGTGTGGCAGCCTGCCCCCTCAGGTGAACACCACCCCCATGGGAGGAGCCTGTGCGAGGTGCCCGCCCAGGGCCGCACCCTGCCGGGTTGTGAGGGCCTCTCAGGCGCAGGGACCCCCGGGGCTCGGAGGGCAGGGGTGCTGCTTCTGGTCTGGGCCACCCATGGGGGTGGGCTCTGGCAGGGGCTGGGGCCAGGACGCTTTTGTTGCGGAAAGAACTCAGGGACAGGCGCGAGGCAGCTTCGCTAGGTCTTTACTCCAGGGGCGCAGCACGCTCGGCTCCAGCTGGGGGGCGGGCCAGCACCCACGCTGACCTTGGGGAAGGTCACACAATGGTTGGTGGAAAACAGCTCTCTCCGCCCCGTTGCCTGGGGCTACAGACAAAATGAAGGTGAAAAATGCAGAGGCTGGGGGTGGGTACTGGGGGGGCACAGGGTACTGGCCAGGCGGTTGTCTGGAGACTCAGGGCCGTGGGCTGGGCCCAGGGTCACGGGCCTCCTGCAGTGGCTCCAGGTGTCCCCATGAGGGGCCGGCACTCAGAATCACTTTCAGGGGCACCTGCGGGTGGCAGCCAGGAGTGAGGGCGGGTGTGGGCCCGTCTTCCCTGCCGCCACCTGCCTGCAGGTGAGGACCTGTGTGAATGGCGGCCTGGTCCCATGGGTCTGGCCACACAGCGTGGGCGTGCACAAGCTCAGCCCGCACGTGTCCACTCCACCATGACCCCGTGACTTGGCCAAGCCCCCACCAAACCCATGGGGGTCTCTGTGCAGGGAGCGGGCCTGCAGGGCGCCCTGGGGTGCGCAGGGGGGAGCCTGTGCTGGCCACCTTGGGGCCTGCTCCCTGGGTGTCACCGGGACCTGGAGAACCGCCCCGGACCGAGTGGGCCCTGTTCAGGCCTGGACTCAGCTCAGCAGCGCCTCTGGACAGGGAGGGAGGGGCTGACCTCTGCCTGGCTCTGAGCGCGGCCGGCTCCCAGGGCCTCTAGACTGTGGGGCCCGCTATACCTGCCCCCGGGGCGGGTACAGTCTCCCCAAAACAGGAGCCCTGCCCTGTCTCCGCCAGGCCACCGCTGCAGTGCCAGGGGAGGTGCTTGGGGTAGATGGAGGTGAGGTGTCTGGGGATGTGAGTACAGGGGCCGCGGGGCCCAAGCTTGTGTTCCTGGGGAATGGGAGGGAGGGGCAGCGGCCTTCCCACGGCCTTGGGGTCTAGGCCCAGAGCCCACGCTGAGACGGGGCCTCCAAGAGCAGGGGCTGGGCCTGGCCTGGCGCACCTGGCAGGTGTGAAGAGTCTGCCTCCAGCCTCCGGGGACACCGGCCCAGTGCCCTCAGCACCTCAGCTGCTTCGGACACTATTTCCCACCAGCCCCTGGGCTGGCTCAACCCCAGGCCGCTGGGCCCCCGGCTGGGTGGGCGGGTAAGGAAGGGGCTCACCTGCAGCTGCTGCTCCAGGCCTGGCGCGTGCCGCAGGGCCTCCATGGTGGCCCCCACGAGTGCTGGGGAGGAAGCGCGGTCCTGAGGACGGTGGCCCGGCCCCAGCTCTGCCCCCGCCCCATTGTGGGCCCTGGGGGTGAGGAGGGCTGCACCCCACTCCCCGGCTTAGGGCAGGCAGCTGTCTGCACTCCAAGCAGTGCCACCACCTGCCCTCAGGGCCCGAGCAGTGGCCCTGCACTCTGGCCCACATAGGGGCCATGGCAATGCCGAGTCTCCCCACAGGGAGCAGAGAGCATGTTCCCGCAGGGGCCAGAGCCCTCGCATCCCTGAGCGCCGTGCCACCGCAGGAGCCCTGGAGGCCCCAGTGGGGCGCACACCCCATGTGCAGGGAAGCTGGTGCCCGGGACCGCCCCGCTCCCACCCAGGCCTGCCCACAGACCCGCAGGATGCTCGCTCCCCAAGACCTCAAGGCAGGGACACCCCTCAGGGCTCAAGGCTCCCCTCAGCCCCCCATGGCCCTGGAGGCAGCGCCATGGGTCCCTCTCCAGGTCTGGGTCCACCTGGAATGGCAGGGAGGGGCAGCCCATGGAGTCTCCCCAGCCCCAGGTGGCTCTTCTACCTGCCAACCCGTGGCACAGCCTGGGGCAGGGCAGACCGGAGACCCTGGAGTCATCTGCAGCTGGGTGGGGCCGGGGTGCTGGCTCACCTGCTAGCTCGGGGACCTGTGCCTCTCCCACTTCAAAGAGCAGCTCGTCGTGGATCTGGGCGAGCAGCCTGCAAGACACAGGCAGGGGTCACCGCGGAGGCCGGGCCCTTGGCACCTGGGGTCTGTGGAGCGAAGGCGCCAGCTGGGGCCACTGGCGTGGGCGCCTGGCAGGCTGGCCAGCCTCAGGGCTCAGGACCACCGGGAACAGGCAGAGTCAGTCTGGGCGCCACCCCGACTGGGCCGCCCCCCAGGGTGGGGCGGGCAGTGGCCCGTCCTCGCGGTCAGGCCTGGCTGCGGTCAGGGCACCCGCGTGCTCAGGCCTCTGGCGGGGTCTCGCGCTCCCCTGGGACTTCGTTTTTAAAAGGGCAGAAACCTCAGAACAGGCACTTGTGGCTTTTTCCTGATTTAGCCGAGTTTTCACACTCCCAGACGTGACTGCGGAAGTGGGGCCGCGGGCGCGCAGCAGCCTAAGAATAGGCCTGAGCGTTAGTCACTTACTCGCCGCTCTCGCAGCCAGCGGCACGGCCCTTCCCGCAGCAAACTGGGGCACCGGACGGGGACCCGGCGCGAAGGGGACGACGGTGCTGTGGCCTGGGGGGGTGCTCTGCCCAGCACCGTCCTGCGGGCGAGGCCCCGTGGGGACTCTCCAGGAGAGACCGGCCTGTCCCGTGGGCGGTCCCAGGGCTGGTACTCAGGGCTCTTCTGACAGGTCTTGGGGGACAGCGCCCCCACCCGGCAGGCCCCGCGCTTGTCAGGTCAGGGCCTGCCGCTCGCTGCCCGTGACCTCCTAGCTGCCCACACGGAGCAGGGCTTTGCCCAGCCGGGCCCTGTGGGACTCTGACCCCACGTGGTTCCAGTCCTGCCCGAGAGCCGGCCCAGGGATGCTGCAGACCCCCGTCCTGCTGCCCTCTTGTCTTGGGAGGGCTGGTCCTGCCACCCCAGTCCTCATAGCTATTCCCACCTCCCGCCCCCGGGCAGGCGGCCCCGCCCTGTCCAGTGTCTGGCTGAGGGGAGTGCCCCCCCGGGGCACTGTGAGCTGCTCTGTGAGCTCAGGGCTGGCTGGGGAGATGGGTGCCGCCCTCCACAGGCCCCACACAGCCTGCTTGCCGGGTCGCCCAGCGCGGCAGGAGGACACGTAGCCAGGGTGGGCCTGCGGGCAGCTGCCTGAGCACAGGTCCGAGGTGAGCTCTGTGGGGGGAGGGCCCCTGCCAGCCTCGCCTTCTCCGCTTCCTCCGGCGCCCGCACCTGAGAAGCCTGCAGCAGCCTCCTCACAGGGGTCCGAGTCGGAAGAGAAAGGGGCTGGTCCCGCAGGCTGGGGGCAGTGGTGGAAGGGCCTGGGGGTTTAGGGGCGACTGGTGAGGCTCTGGGGGGCCCGCTTGTCCCTTGCGCTGCTCTAGGCAGACACACGCTCTAGGCAGACACACGCTCACACCGGCCGGCGCCACTGCGGAACCCAGAGCAGCTCTGTGCTGGACGCCTCAGCGAGGGGCCAGGCTGCCCGGTGTACGCAGCCAGGCCCCGGCTGACGACCGGGCACTGGCCATCGGAAGAGGGACCCCAGCAGAGCCCAGGCCCCTCACGCCGTCTCCAGCGCATCTGCAGGGCGCAGCTGGCCTCCCGCTCCCAGGCACAGCTGCTAGGGCCTCCTGCCCGGCCTTGGGCCCTCGCCCGTGTGAGGACAGCTGCCAGGGCAGCTGGGCTCCTGATTTCGTGTGGGAGCGCACTGGGGAGGGGAGGGGGTGGCTAGGGGCTGTCCAGCCCGCAGGGGCCTGAGGGATCCCGGCCGCCCAGGTGGCGCTGCTGCCCCCGGGCCTTAGGGGGGCTGTGGGCCGGGCTGCCCGCAGGGCGTACCTCCTGTCCCCAGCCAGGCCTGTGACCCCCAAGGCCCAGCTAGGCCCGCAGAGGCCGGCTGTGACTGCTCTGGCCACCCAGAGACCAGACGCAGGGAAAGGGCCCTGGTGGGGTGCTGGGCGGGGTGCTAGGCGAGGCCGGCGACTGGCCAGGGGGCTCTCGGGGATGGGAGCTGCGGGCACGCGCCCAGCCGCAGAGCCGCTCACAGAGCGTGGGCACCAGACCCTAGGGGGTGGGTCGCAGGCAGCCGGGCCAGGCAAGCGGCACTCTCACTGACCTGGCGGAAAGCGCCGGGGAGG
Organism: Talpa europaea; assembly: GCF_964194135.1. NCBI lineage: Eukaryota > Metazoa > Chordata > Mammalia > Eulipotyphla > Talpidae > Talpa > Talpa europaea. The sequence continues at coordinate 143,390,688 of NC_140071.1, read as the reverse complement.
CGGCCACTGCGGCGGAGACGCGGACCATGGCCATCTTACAGAGGTCAGCAGCTGAGCCTGCGGGCACAAGAGGTGGTGTCATGAGTGGCCCTGGCTGCAGCCGGCCCTGGTGGGCACAGCCCTCCTCACATGCGCCTGTGCAGCGAGTGCTGCCTGGGGGCCGGCCGTGCCGGGCTGTCCTGCTGTCCGGGAGCACGTGGGCAGTTCGCCCTGACATGGACCCCACGGGTCCCCTAGTGGCCACCCCCACTCCCCAGGCCGAGCAGGGAGGCAGAGCTAACGGGCAGCCCCGTGTGCTGGGCACTAGACCGCCTGTCTCAGCGTGTTGGAGCCTCCTTGCCTGCCAGTGCCCTGGGGCTGGGCTAGACTGCTATGCCGGGCTTGCTCTCCAGGCCCCAGGGGCCTATGGGGGTGAGGCCTGGCTCGCAGCTACCCTGAGCCCTCGTGGGGGCAGCTCCTGGCCCAGAGCAGGGGCTGTGGCCACAGACCTTGCACCAACCCCACAGAGCCTGTTGTTCTGGGCTGCCTGGCACAGTTTTCCTAGCTGAGGTGGGCAGTGTGGGTGCCCCTGCATTCCAGCTGGCCCCCTGCTGAGGGTGTGGACACTGGGAGGATGCCCTGGGTTCGGGGTGCCTGACCCCCAGGTATGTGATAGAAGGTCCCAGCCAAGTCCAGGCCTGACCCTAGCACTGTAGGTTAACTTCCGAAGCCTCAGTGTCCCATTCTGGACGGGTGGCACTGCCCAGCGGGCCTCCCAGGAATGCCACCAATGCAGGTGGCCATGCGCCACACCTGCCCGCCTCCTGACAGTGCTGTGGAAGCCAGGGGCGGGCAGTGTCCAGTAATCCCGGGAATGGGGCTGGCCCTCGGCGCATGGCTGCAAACCCCAGTGGCAGTGGCTGTGGAGCGGGCGCAGGGGCACCTTGCACCACGAAGTTCACTGCTTGTCGCTCAGCTTGTGCCCGGAGTCGCGGGTCTGGGGTCCAGATCTGGGGCAGCGGCCTCCGTCTGCCCATGATGGATGCCACGTAGCCTGGTCGTGTGAAAGGGGAGGGAGAGAGGCAGGAAGACACAGCACCGCCCCCACCCCATGGGCCCCCGGGGCCCCCCCCGGGGCCCTGCGGCCTCCTGAGCTACAGTTAAGTCCTCTCTCCGGCTCTGCAGAGAACCAGACCGGCGCAGGCACAGTTCCGGCTCTAGGTCTGGAGCCCTGCGGGATGCGGCTGCATCTTGGCCCGCCGCAGCTGGTGGTGGTGGGGGGGGGCTCTTAATCCTCGTCCCTGGAGGGGCTGGTGCCTGCCGGCCCCACAGTGCCCGCCTGGACACAGCAGACCAGGAGCAGCCGGGGCCACCCTGACACTGCGGGTGGGCGGACGGACTCCAGAGCGCGTCCAGGAGAGGCCGGGCACAGGGGCCCCTTTGTCCCCACCGCCCCAGTGCGGCTCTGCTCCCTGCTCTCATGCTGGTCTCCCTCTGTCCGTCCTCTTCACCCCGCTGCTCCCCCAAGGCCTGGGGCCAGCACAGCTCACGTGTGGCCACACGGTTCTTACTTCTAAAGAACCCTTCAGCTCTGAGTGAGGGTCAGTCTGGCTTCAGTTTTTTTGTCTGTTTTTTAAAGATTTATTTACTTATGCATGCAAGAGCTGGGGTACAGGCCAGAGGTGGAGGGGGGCTGTGAGCGGATTCACCAGAGAGAGAGTGGGGAGCAGAACAGGCAGACTGACTGAAACACTGCTGAGGGGAGCAGCGGGGAGACAGGAGGGGTCTGCCACGCCCTGTGGGCAGCTCCCTGGCGGGGGATGGAACTCGTGCTGCAGAGGCTGCGGACAGCTTCACAGCGCTGAGACTCAACCCCTGCGCCACCAGGGAGGCCCTGGCCTCAGTTTTTGATATGACATATTTGTTCTGTCATTTAATCCTAAAAATTGTGCGATTTTCTTGGGACTTCTCTTTCTGATCTAACTCACTGGGAGGGCGCGGTTTCCCGGCGGGGACGGGTGGTGACCACACAGCCCGCTCTCGGCCCCCGCGTCTGGTTACAGAGAATGTTCTATTTGATATTCCTTGAGATTTGAGACCAGACTGTGGTGAAATTCTGTAAATATGCCATATGCTTTTCAGCCTCTATTTTAGCTGCGTGATCTTATCTATTTCCATCTTGCTAGTGGCTCCCCAGCCCAAACTTGTAAACGTTGTTGCCTCAGCACACCTGGCTCTGCCCTGCCGGGAGCCGGCGCAGAGCTGCAGGGTCTGGCTGCGGAGGGCTCACCTGTCTGGCGACACTGGGCGATGGTTGCTTGGGCAAACTCCTTGATTTTCTTGTATTTCTGCAAGAAACTCTCCAAAAATTGGGCAGCTTCCTGGATAGTAACCCCAAGGCAAGTGGCCAGACGCTCCTTCCCTACAGTAGCAGAAAGAGCCAAGATCAGGGGCGCCTGTACCATCCCTTACACCCCCACCCCTCGCCTGCAGGGACGGCCTTGCGGCCTGCAAGGGGCCAGGCAGGCGCCGCCAGTCAGGTCCAGCCGCCCCGCTGGCCTTTTCTGACAGGACGGATGGGCACCAGTGTGGCCAGTGGACAGGCCTGTTGGACACCTCGGGGGCCGCCCTCGGCCTGTGCAGAGCCAGCCCTGGCCCAGCCCTGGGGGAGGGGAGAACACCATCACCAACACGTGAGGAAATGGTGCCCAGGAACATGGGCCCTTAAAACTGACAGAAACGCGCTGGGTCCCCAGAGATGGGAATAATCTGAGCAGAGGACAGGGGCTGGGGGCGGGACATGGACAAAGCTGCAGGCTGAGCCCCGGGAAGGCGTGCAGGCACACCCGGATCCCTGGGAGGGAGGCCTGGACAAGGCCTGCTGGCCTCTGCTGGGCTCACGCCAGAGGCGCCCACAGGGCCGTCAGGCTCCAAGCCACAGACAGGTGAGCCCGCTGACTGGCCAGGCCTGGCCCTCCTCACAGGCCCAGCCCTGCAGGGCGCCAGCAGCGGCTCTGCGGGAGAGAGAGGCAGGTGTGCCGGGCGGTGCTGACCAGGGGAAGCCCGAGCACACGCGCCTCCCTGCAGGGGCCTACCCTGCGTCTCCGCCAGGCCCATCAACATGGCTGTGGCTGGAACCCTTTCCTCCCGTCTCCGGGTGGCCGGAGGAGGGGCTGGCTGAGGTCCCCGAGGGGGAGGGAGCAGCAGAGAGCCCATCGGGGTCTCTGTCCTGCCCACGGAGACAGGCCCCTGCACTCACGCACACCGCCTGGATGCCTTGGTTGCCGCACCAGCCCCAGGCCCCGGGCTGCGCAGGGACCGTGTGGCCAGGGCGTGTGGTCTCCACGTGGTCTTGCCCTGCAGCGCTGGCCTCGGTGTGCTGGCAGGGGAGCAGGGCAGACCCGCTGACTCGTGTCCTGGCCCCTCGGCCGGCGTGGGGGCGCCAGGCCAGTCTTGCCCAGCCCCAGGCATGGGGGCCCTGGCGTGCGCACGTGGTGCTGGCGCTGGCCAGGAGGTGACTGCCATGGGCCACGCAGAAGCAGGGACGGTGGAGCAGCACTGCGAGCGGGGCCTGCAGGAGCAGCTGGCCCCTGGGGAAGGCGGCTCCTGATGGGCTTGGGCTCCGCTGGCCAGTGCAGCAAGTTGGGTCAGCCCTCAGGGCCTGGGATCCCAGTCCTGCAGCCCCTGCACTTGCCCCCTGTGCATGGAGTGGGGCCCCCAGAGGGCTGCCATGCCCCCGGCAGGGTGGGGGTGGGGTTCTGGGCTCTCCATATCTCCCACGCTGCAAGGCCCTTCTTGGCCTGTGCCCCGTGTTCACACAGCAGCCTGGCCGGGTGATCATGCGTGAGTGTCATCGGGCAGTCAGGGCCCGCTGGGTGCCTGGCCGGGCCTGTGACGGGTGCAGGCTTCTGCCTGGCAGGTGCCCTCAACCCAGCTGTCAGCAGGCACCTCGGGGCAGGAAGCAAGGTGGGGAGCGGCCCAGTCTCCCTCCTGCCACCCCACGGCCAGGGACCCGGCCTTTCCCCTCCGGAAGGCGCCCCGCATGGCGGGTGGCAGGTGCAGGGCGGCCCGGGGCGCTGCAGGAAGGGTGCAGAGGCAGCCCAGGGACCCAGGCGCCTCAGCCCCACTGTTTCCCAGTGTGGACACCGCGTTTCCAATAGAGCTGAGAGAGGGCGGCTCGTGAATCCGCTGCTGCCGTGGCCGCAAGGCTCGCCAGGCGCCCCCGCGAGGGCCCGCCCCAACTCCCGGCTCTGAGGGAGACCAGGGGCACCGGCCTGCCTGGGGGGCGGAGGGTGGAGGCTTGAAAGAGAAGCTGAAGGCGGCCTCGGTGACCCCCTCTGGTCCTCACCCCCTCGTGAGGACCCTCCAGGGAGTGCGGCAGGACCTGGTCCTCCCAGCCCCTAGAACACCGGGCTCTCGCAGGCCTCCTCCCGCCCTCGTCTGCGCTGAAGAACAAGCTGCCACTGGGTTGCAGGCTTAGCCCACCTGGAGACCACCTGGGAAGGGCGGCCTCACAGGAGACCCCAACCTGCCCCAGCACCTCCAGGGAGCCCCAGATGGGGGAAGGGAAGGAAAGGGGAGGAGGAGGGAGGAAGAGGGGCAGGAGGGAGCTGGCCTGGGAGGGGGTGTGTTCTCAGAGAGCCCTGGGCAGCCACCCTGTGACGTGGGGAGACTCCGAGGCCCCCCACCCCACCCCCCTAGACCCGGTCCCCTCCCAGGAGGCTGGGTGGGCACGCCCACTGTGGACCGTCTGGGGCCTGGCGGGGCAGGATGTCCTGCATTTGTGTGAAGGACACAGGGTGCCCGGGGGGGACCGGGCAGCAGTGTCAAGGCAGAGACGACGGTGGGGAAGGCCATGCCCACTGGCCGGGGTACCTGCTCCGTAGACGGCCGCATACACCACCTTCTTGGCCCGCTCTCTGTCCGCCCGAGTCACGAGTGCTGCGGGAATGTCCTTCCTGTGGAAAGGTGCGTCACTGCGGTCACCGCCAGCTGCAGCGCCCCATGGTCCCTCCCTGGAGGGGGGGCTGGTCCCACCGTGGGGGACAGTCGTGCCCAGAGTGGCCTGGGGGGCTTTCGCATGGCTTCCAGCCATAGCCCTGGGTGCTCCCCAGCACAGCGACCCCAGTGGGAAGACGGGCATGATGGTCAGCTCGCATCTGACCTGCCCTGGCCACCTCCCACCCCCCGGGCCTGGGGCAGCGATCCCTCCTCTGCTGCTGGGCGTCCTGGCAAGGCCGCAGCCCCCTCCTCACTCACCAGGCATTTCTGGTCAAGGGGGCACCTCAAGCTCGGGAGGGAGGGACAGCAGCACAGAGGAGGACAGGCGCACCCCACCTGTGCTGGCCAGCTCTGTGCCACCCCGGGGAAGAGTCCCCCCCAATTCCCTAAAGGATCTCCCCCCCACCTGCAGCCCCTACCACAGCGGCTGAGGCCCGGCCACGCGCTGCCCTGCCATCCTGCGCCCTGGAGCGGGGGCTGCTGGCTGGTCCCAGGCACCGGGAGGGGGAGCTGGCCGTGGGCCTCCGCTCCAGGCGCCTGACAAGTGAGCCATGGTGGGTCCTCTGCTGGGAAGCAGCCTTGGGCTGCCTGCGCCACCATTTCATGGGTGACCAGAGGTCGCCAGGCCCCTGACTCCAGGCACCGCCTTTCTCCCCCTCCCGCCCGTCTGGGCACTGCAGTGACCCTGCCATGGGCCTCAGCGCTGCTAGATAAAGAGCAAGCAGCCGAAGGCACCCGGGCACCCAGGGTGCCTGATACTGAGTTGGGTCTTCTGGAATTTAGTGATTTTTTTAAAAAAGATTTATTTTTTACTTATACAAGAGCTGGGGTACAGGCCAGAGGCATGGGAGGCTGAGAGGATTCACCAGAGACAGAGCGGGGCACAGAACAGGCAGACGGACTGAAGACACTGCTGAGGGGAGCAGCGGGCGCGACAGGAGAGGTCTGCTATGCAATGTGGGTTTCTCCCTGGCCAGCCGGGAATTGAACCCACGCTGCAGAGGCTGCAAGCAGCTTCACAGTGCTGTGCTCAACCTGCTGCGCCTCTGGGGAGGCCCTAGAATTTAGCGATTTTGCTGATTTTTCAAAACATCATTTTTTGTTTTATTAATTTTCTCTATTGTTTTTCTTTTAATGTCATTGATTCTTCCTCTTGCCTTTACTATTTCCTTCCTTATGCCTGCCTGCTTTGGTGTATTTTCCTTTTCTCTGCAAGTTTCTTACCGAGACAGACTGGCTGGTCCTCACCCTGTTGGCGTGCTGTGCCCCTTGGTAACCTGCAGCCCCTCGGCCGCGCCCCTATGCCTGATACCAGGACGTGTACATTTTGCTGCGACACTGGGCAGCAGCACCAGAGAAGCTGTGGCTGGCTAAGCAGAGGATATGCCTGCCACCAGCAGCCCCTCCTGGGGCGAGTCCTCTGCCCGCTGGGCCTGCGGGCGGGGGCGGGGGCGGGTGCTATCCCCCGCGGCACCAGGGCGCCAGCAGGGCTCAAGAGTGGGCTGAATGTGCACACCTGCCTCCTGTGTGAGAGGGTCATCTGCTAAGACCGTCCACACCTCTGGAGAGCTGCAGAGTGCCATGAAATCCGGCACATGCTTTCTACATCCCCTACTGCCGGATCCCCGCCGAGGAGACGCGAGAAAGGAGGAGGGCGCGTGTGGGGAGAACGTGGATGGGGGTGGTGTGAGCAGAAGGCCCAGGCTGCGCTCCGCTCAGGGGTCCAGGAGGGAGCAGCGGTGAGCACGGGGCGGGCCTTGGCCACCACGAGGAGCCGCCTCAGGCCTGAGGGGGGTAGAGCAGTGAGACAGACGAGGACGACCCCAAGCGCAGGGAGTACGGCGTGGAAGTTATTTTGGAAAGCAGTTAACGTGTGGCTTGGGGAGTTACATACAGTGACCACTGAGCCTACAGCTTCAAATGGCTCATGATTTAAATTCAGGTTATGCCCCTGATCACGCTTTTTAAAAAGTTACCCACAGAACTACGACACAAGCCCCCAGAAGTGAGGCCATGTGTCCACGCCAGGGCTCGCGTGTGAACGCCCACCGCAGCCTTACTCACGACAGCCAAGGCGGAGGCCACCCAAGGCCCATCCACCAAGGAATGAATCAACACATGGAGCGTTGGCCGCGTGTCTGCACTGAAAGGCAGGCCATGTCCGTCCGCGCCGTGGAGTATTGTTCTGCCACGGAGAGGATGGGAGCAGCGGCGCCTGCCACACCGCAGAGCCATGTGGGCGCCCTAAGCCGTGGGGAGGAGGCAGTCACGGAGGCCCCCTGCCGAGAGGCAAGTCGGGACACGTCCAGAGCCCACTGACACAGAGGTGCAGAACGTGGACGGCGCTTCCCGTGGGGAGGGGAGGAGGGCGGAGGCCGTGAGCACGTGGCTTCTCTCTGGGTTGACAGGACCATTCTGGAGTGAGACAGCGGTGACGGCCGCGCCCGGCGGAGAAGGCGCTGAGCTCTGCACTTTAAATACTCGACTTCCGGGGCCTCCCTGGTGGTGCAAGGGGTGAAGATGCAGCCTACGAAGCTGTCCGCAGCCTCTGCAGCGCGAGTTCCATCCCCCGCCAGGGAGCTGCCCACAGGGCGCGGCAGACCTCTCCTGTCTCCCCGCCGCTCCCCTCAGCAGTGCATTTCAGTGGATCCCCTGTTCTGTTCCCCACTCTGTCTCTGGGGAATCCTCTCACCCCCATCTCTGGCCTGCACCCCAGCTCTTGTATGCATAAATAAGTAAAATCTTTGGGGGAAAAAAAAGGCTCAATTTCCATGGTGTGAGTTACGCCTCAACTTTAAAAAGCGTAGGTGGCACAGAGTAGGGGGCGCTGGTCAGGAGGCAGCACCCTGGCCTGGAGGTGTCGTGGCAGCAACGCAAGACCCACATACACCCCGCAGAGGCTCTGAGCTGGGGTGGGGCAGGGTCTGAACTGCTCTTGGACCTCAGGGTCAGCTGTACCCCCAAGACAGACAGTCACCATGTTAGATGGGAGGAGTCCCAAGCCTCAAACTTAAAGAAGAAAAGTACATGCAGGTAAAGGAGCATTCGAGAAAGCAAGAAAGGGCCAGCAGCGAGGCAGAGCAGGGAGGAGAGTGGGTTTGTTGTGAGCCCAAACAGTGGGTGAGGAAGTCCCCAGGTGAAGGTGGGACTTTGCAGCAACGATGAGGGCCACAAAGGCAGACCAGGTGTCAACGGGAACTCAGCAGCCCAGAAGAACGGGGCCCGGGGAGACCCTGAAGGGCCAGGCCCCTGTGCTGCCTGCCTGTGCTGCCCGCCCTGCACCACCCAGCAGAGCCCAGGCTGGCTCCACGGCAGCCTCTCCGGGGACAGCAGCCGCAGTCCGGTCTGCTGGTGGCGGGGGCCCCTCTGAGGCAGGAGCCTTCGGGCTGGAACGAGGACGCAGGAGGACGCACTGGGCGGAGGGGCCGGAGCGCACAGGCTGCTGTCAGTCCAGCGAGGTGAGTCGTTGTTCAAGGTTAAGAAACGAGTAGTCATGTGTGGGGCTCAAACTCCCTTGGACCTGAGTCTGCAGAGCCTCACTAACCACCACTCCATGGCTTTGGGGTTGTGGGGGGGGTAGGAGCAGGGTGGGGGGTGGGGAGGTAGGAGCAGGGGTGGGGGGTGGGAGGGTAGGAGCAGGGGTGGGGGAGGCGACTCAGGGCTGGAAACGCGGTGGGAGCGGGGGGCGAGGGCAGCAGCCAGTCGCAGGGCACCGCAGGGCACACTGAGGGCTGAGGCCCAGGGCTTCCTTCAACAATGCTTCCTGCCGGGACTGCTGGCCTTGGCTTGGGGACGCCGCAGACACAGAAGACATGCCTGGGCCAGGCGGAGCTCACACTGGAGGGAGGAGCGGCTGGTGGAAGGCGGGGTGGAGAGGAAGGTGGGCCTGGGGGAGGGGTTGGCCTTGGATAACAGCTGATAGGGGCTGGAGGAGCGTGGGGCGAGGTGCTTGGGTGGGGAGGTGGGGCAGGAAGCGGCCTGGAGTGTGAGGCTGAGAGTGCAGGTCACTGGAGTGCTGGTGGGAGGCCCGGGGCCAGGGCTGATGGTCCCAGGCTCTGCTCCCCAGTGGGCCAGGGCCCCTCACTCTCCATGGTGCTCTGCAGGGCCCAGCGCCTGTCCCCGGCCAGTGCCCCTTCCCCTGCCTGTCACTCCCCCACCACGCCCCTCGTGACCCGCAGGGAGGGGCAGGGGCTCGGCAGCAGAGTCCTAACATTGTACGCAGGGCCTGGGATTCCGCCCCTTTCTAGAAAGTGGCCTGTCCCAGTGTCCTTGCAGCCAGGCCCACTCTGGGGGCAGGCAGGGGCTTGTCTCCCTGACAGAAGGGAAGGTTGCCTCCCCTCTCACTCTCCCCACCAATCTCTTGTCTCCCTGACAGAGGGAGCCGCAGCCAGGAGGGACGAGCTGGCTGAGAACACCAGCCCAGAAAGAACGCAGGCCCGAGGCCAGGCCCCGCGGCCGCACCTGCCCCAGGGCTCTGCAGTGGGCACGCAGGCCTGTCCCTGCAGGGGCCCCTTGGAAGCCTCCTGCCCGGCACCCTGGGCTCTCACCACCCGGGCACCCAGCCGGAGGGCACGCAGGACCTGCCTGCACACTCTCCTGGTGTTTCCATTACATTCTCTGGCAACAGACTCGGTTTTTTAGTGGTGACGAGCTATCGGCTCTCCCCCAGCCAGGAAGCCCTGGACATCCTACTCATCTGCTCGTTTTTTCCAAGCGGTGACCTACAGGAGAAGATCGTGATTTCTTTCCCATGAAAGGGGCCTTGGAATAACTAGAGGCTTTTAGAGTCCGTGAGCGCGCGTGTAGCTTACCACTGTGAAGCCAGGCTAGAAAAGACATCCTCTCTTCCCGATTCCTGGAATAACTTCAGAAGTTCAGGGTCCTCAGATAAATGTGCAAGAATGCGCAGCTCGATCTGTGAAAAGTCTGAGAGACAGCCCTGCATTAGCTCAGAACCCACCAAGGGCCCTCCTGGTGCCCCCGGGCCCCGTCGCTCCCCCTCCACAGCCAAGTCAGCCTTCTCGCCCCGCTGGCCAGGCCGCAGGTCAGCCCAGTGTCTGAAGCTCAGGAGCCCCCCGCCGTTCCTGTGAGGGCCCCCACATGTTGTGTCCATCAGCGTCTTTAACAAGGGCCTACTGGGCTCAGGCCGTAAGCTGGGCGCTAGTGAACAGAACAAGGACCTTCCTTGTGGAGCTCGCATTCCCGCAGGTGACAGGTGGAGTGGGCCAGTGGCCGGCGAGACGGCGCAGACAGATGGGAGACACGGCAGGATGTGGGGGCTCCAGGGGGTATGCTCGCCTGCTCACGCATGCGTGCATGTGTGCACGCTGTGTATGTGTCCATGCGTGAGTGGTGCAGGTGTGGCACGTGTGTGCATGTGTGTGGGTATGATTGCATGTGTACGCATGTGTGAGTGTGTCATGTGGTGCGTGTACAGGGGGCATCTCACCGAGAAAGCGGCACTGGGCAGGGCCCGGTGGGGTGCGGGAGGAACCGGCGCTGTTTGGGGAGGGGTCGCCAGGCCGGGGAGCTGGCAGGCGCCCGGCGGGGCCCTGGGACTTGGGTGAGAAGTGGTGAGGTGAGGGGCTGGAAGCAGAGCTGCCTGTCTCCCCTGCGTAAGAAACTTGCTTCAGGGCCTCCCCTGGTGGCACAGCGGTGTTGCGAGGCTGCCTGCAGCCTCTGCAGCGCCGGTTCGATCCCTGGCCACCGGCGAGGGTCCCACCAAAAAAAACAAAAACAAAAACAAAAACAACTTGCTTCATACAAATATTTCCTTGGGATCTGAAGAGCAGACCCTGTGGACATCCCCCACCCCACCCCACTCTGCACGTGTGAGCTGCAGGACAGGTGAAGTGGGGCGCGCCCAGCCCCACCCTCGTCAGCTCCTACCTGCTGCCAGGAAGCTGCGGCCTCTGGGTGGGACGAACATGGCCCTCGGAGAGATGGTGAGGCTCCCGCCGGCCTCGCCTAGACAGTCGTGTTGAGGGCACTTGAACTGGGGTGCGCTGACCCCCGTCTTCCTCACACAAAATTACTTTAATGTCATCTAAAGTCAGGGTCCAGTTTTCTGATTTTTCTGAATATTTCTACTAATTTTAGAACATCATGCTAACAACGAAAGCAAACTCAATTTTTTGTTGTTTATTTTTCTTTTCTGTCTAGAATTCTTAGAGAAGGTCGGCTGTTGATGTAAGGGCAACCTAGCGACTCCCCACACCTCGCTCATGAAAGCGCAGCTGTGGGGAACACAGACTCCAAGGGCTCCCCACCAGTTGCCTTTAAAGGGCAGGTGGAGATGGGGGCCCGTTGATGCTCATCTCGCTCATGTCACCATGCATGCTGCTGGGGCTCCTGGGGGGGCCTCCACCCCGGCTCAGCGGCTGCGGGGACCGGGGCACCCCCACTTTGCTCAGACTTGACCGCCTTCTTTTTTAGCAAGGCACAGTCAGCTCTATAGCGCGGGGCCTTGCAAGGAAGTGGAGTTGCCTTCCCGGGAGAGGCGGCCCGCATGGTCTGCTCCCCTCTGCCGGGGAGCTGGGCACAGAGGGAGGGGACTCGCTTTCCTGGTCCGTCTCCCCTTTAACTAGAAAGTGGTTACCAGGCAGGCCCCACGCCCCTTCAGCTGTGGTTGCCTTGCAATGTGCCTCGAAGGCCTGACCAAGGACACGAGGCAGGCTTCAGGGAAGGAGCAGCTAGTTTTATGGAAAAGCAATTACAAGTACTTGCAAGTTTTTACAAAATGTTACCAAGACATTAGCAAAGTAGAAAGAAAGGTATTACCTTTAAAATTCTGAGGTTTGGGGATCTGAACTGGGTGCTTAGAGATACCTTGCATGTTCTGTTAACAACAACAGGAAACAGCTTTAGACAAACTATCCGCTCTTAAGTTAATCGAGGCTCTGACGGGCATTTAACATGGCCGCATTTTATCCAACTGTAACGAATAAGCGATGTGAGCGTACGACCCACAAGACATGGCCCTGTACCACTGACGCGTGAGCTTGCTGGGCTTGCCCTGGAACGGACTGGCAGGCCCTGGGGTGGCACGCTCGCCCTGAGGTGGACGGGCTCGCATCATAACGCTCTTTCTGATGCTAACCTGCGTACTCCTAGCTGGACACAGCAGCTCGCTGGGCAGCAGTCGGCTCGTGACCTTAGTTAGCCTGAACAACTCCCACGTGGCAAGCTGGCCAGAGATTTCTATGAAGTTTGTAGATGGGGCCTTTTTTCTTTTTTTAAAGATTGATTTATTTATGCATACAAGAGCTGGGGTATAGCCCAGAGGTGTGGGGGGTGAGAGGATTCACCAGAGTGGGGAGCAGAACAGGCTGAATCTACTGAAATACACCGCTGAGGGGAGCAGCAGGGAGACAGGAGAGGTCTGCTGCACCCTGTGGAAATCTCCCTGGATGGCCTGGGATCGAACCCGCGCTACAGAGGCTGCGGATTGCTTCACAGTGCAGCGCTCAACCACCTGCGCCACCAGGGAGGCCCAATGGTGCCTTTCTTTCTTTCTTTCTTTTTTTTTTTTTTAAATATTTTGACAAAGTCTCTATTTTTTTTTATTATTTTTTTTTAATTTATTTATACAAGCACTGGGTACAGTCAGAAGTGCGGGAGGGTGAGAGGATTCACCAGAGCCAGAGCGGGAGCAGAGCAGGCAGAAGGACCGAAGGACACTGCTGAGGGGAGCAGCGGGCGGCAGGAGAGGTCTGCGCGCCATGGGGGACCCTCCTCCGGTGGCTGGGGAGCAGCTGGGGATCGAACCGGAGCTGCAGAGGCTGCGGGCAGCTTCGCAACCCAGTGCTCAACCACTGCGCCACCGGGGAGGCCCTGGTGCCTTTCTTTAAAGATGTGTTTTAAGGTGAAAATTCCCGGCCTCCTTCCTGACCACGTCTGCTGGAGCTCCGGGCTAGATCCTGCTCTGCCAGCGCTTGCAGCCTGCCCCTCAGCTGCTGGTGAGTGTTTCTGGCCCTCAGAAAGCCCCTGGGAGCACCCGCCAAGCCCCTGTGCACCTTCCCGATGGCGGGAAGGGGCAGCAGGGCCTGTGCACAGACAGGCCCCTGGCTGCTGGCGGCCCTGCTGCTCCCACCTGAGGGTCTGCTACATTGGCCTCGGGCTCTGGGGGGCACCTTGCCCAGGGCGACCCGCTGGTCTGGGGATGGGTCTTCTCGGGCCTTAGCTGGCTGACCACCTGACCTGAGCACAGGCCGCGCTAAGGGCTGAGCGTCGTGACTAAGTGCTGTGGGGCTGCAGCGAGCCCGGGTGGGCAGGGCCGGGACCCGGAGGCCAGACGCTGGCGGCACTCAGGTCTGTATGTGAGGATCACAGGCTACTTAAAGAGACTAACAAACAGTCACGCCACGGGCTCCAAAATAGAACAGAGGTGCCGGAAGGAAGGAGGGCGGGTGGGAGTCTCTGGGCTATGGCCTGGCGACGAGCAGGACGGGGACCGGCAGCTGCGGCCCTGAGCCTGCACTGGGCTGAGCGTGGGTTGCGAGCGGCGCCGGCCACTTGCCTCTGGAGCGAGGCCGGTCTGGGGAGACGGAGACCATTCCCCGCGGGCCTGACATCGTCCAGAGACGCGGGCTGTTCGCCGCGGCCTGAGCGGCGTTACCCCGAAGCCGCGGCCCCTGCCGGCCGGGAGGGACTGTCCGGGCCAAGGCTCCACACACACCCTCCTTGAGGCTGGGCCCAGAAACCCTTTCTCACATAAAATAATTTACCATACTCTGACAAAACATTAATTTGACTCCAACTCAGATATAAAAATAAGCTAATAATGGTACAAACACGCGAACAAAATATTGAACATATAGTTAGAAATATAATGAACTCTAAAGACTCTAGAGGGGAAAAGACTCATCCATGAACCAAAGCAAAAACGCATTCTGTGGAAATAATGCCTGGCTTCGACATTTCCAACCCGCACGCTTTAAAACTAACATTAGAAAAAGGTATTGCTTGTTACTGAGGTAACACAGGCTCGCAGACAGCTACCGCCAAAGCGCCCGAGGTCTCTCAGCACAGGCCATGCCACCCCCAACCCCCGCACCCCCCGCTTCCCACCCCCATCTTCCCCTTTGGTAGCCGCAATATTTAAAGAAATGTAACATTAAATAAAAAGTCACACACGAATCTAGAAGAATGAAGACTTGGGATAGTAAAGAGCTCATTACAATACACTGTGAAAAGTCAGATATTTTGAATCACAAAATGCTGGTAAGTGCGGAGCCGGCATCACGAGGGCAGTGCGGTGAGGCGAGGACACTGGCTGACAAAAACTGGCTTTGTTGATGTGGAAACATTAGAAAGGCCACCGAAGCTGGAGCTGATAAGGGGGAATTAGATGATGAAGAAATGGGAAGAATGTGGCTCCGGGCGGGAGCAGGAGCAAAGGTCTCAGCACCTGCCCAAGAGATGGCTTTTTGGAAAACATTTGTTCGAAGAGGCGCACATAAAACAAGGATTGACATGAATCCTGAAGGATCCGAGTCGGGGAAAGAAAAGAATTCAGACAAACAAAAGACGGCCCGGCCAACCGATGCCTGGCGAACAGTGTGACACCCCCTCGGGAAGAAGCTTGGTCCTACCGTTAGCACACGGTGGCCTGATGGTCCCCCACCATTGGAACGGACTCCAGAGTGGACACAAATCCAGCCTTTTGACCAATAAACACTCACTACCCAGCCTGTTCCAGGCTGTCAGGCCTGAAGGCACACTGGCGAGTAGGCAGAAAAGGTCCACGTCCTCATGGGAGTCACAGGGGCAAAAAAACCAGAAGCAGCAGGCACTTGAACTGTGGTATGAGAGGGGTCATCTCATAGGGGAAGCACAGGGATTGTCCAGGAGGGACATGAAATGGAGGCTGTGATAAGGCAAATACTAATGCCCACTCAGCGCTGGGAGAACACGAAGAATGCAGGGGCTTCAAGTGGATTACAGGCTCTCGGCTGGGAGCTTGTGCTCCTGCTTCGGATATGCGCAGATGAAAAGGAAGCTGCTCCCACCCCGATAATGAGGCAAGGGCGGGTGTCTGAAAACCATCCCTTGTCTTGAGCCCAGCAGAGAGTAAAGTATCCAGCAGAGAACTGGTAAATGCACGATGGCAGAAAACTACCACAGGCCAGAGAAGAGTCACCCAAACGGGCCAGCAAGCTGGGCACCATGCCTGCGCGGGGCCACTGAGGGTTCCTGCTCCCCATCGGTCACTCTTGGAGAACTCCTAATTCAGAAGACATCAGGTAGCGCGCTCAGGAAGCTTAGAGCCACCTCTCTGCATCTGCCTGACAAATAATGAAACTTTGGCCAGAAAGGGAAACACTATTTCCAGTCCACTTAACTCATCCCAGAACAAAGCCCAGGAATCTTTACAGAAATAAAAAATGTCCATTATCCCACAATGAGAATCGACAATGTCTAGTATCCAAACAAAGATCTCCAGGCATACTAAGAAGCGGGAAAATGGACTCATTACGAGAGTAATCATGTACTGGAACTTCCCTATAATGGACATACATAGGTGTTGAAATTAGCAGAAAAGAGCATTAAAGCAGTTGTTATAACTGTATCAATATGCTGAAAAAATTAAGAAGAGACACAGATGTCATAAAAAAGATACAAGCTGAGGGCCTCCCCGGTGGCGCAGCGGTTGAGCACTGGGTTGCAAAGCTGCCCACAGCCTCTGCAGCGCCGGTTCGATCCCCGGCTGCTCCCCGGCCACCGGAGGAGGGTCCCGCATGGCGCGCAGACCTCTCCTGCCGCCCGCTGCTCCCCTCAGCAGTGTCCTTCGGTCCTTCTGTCTGCTCTGGTCCCCGCTCTGGCTCTGGTGAATCCTCTCACCCTCCCGCGCTTCTGACTGTACCCAGTGCTTGTATAAATAAATAAGTAAATAAATCTTAAAAAAAAAAAAAAGATACAAGCTGAAATCCCAGAAATGAGAATCATTCAGTTTTAACTATAAAGTTCAAGCTATTAAACTATTAACCTTTTAAAAGAGCTATTTATGCATACAAGAACTGGGGTACAGGCCAGAAGTGCAAGGGGTGAGAGGATTCACCAGAGAGTCGGGAGCAGAACAGGCAGATGCACTGAAATACACTGTTGAGGGGAGCAGTGGGGAGACAGGAGAGGTCTTCTGTGGCCTGTGGGTAGATCCCTGGTTGGGGATTGAACTCGTGCTGCAGAGGCTGCCAATAGCTTCATAGGGCTGAGACTGAACCCCTTGTACCACCAGGGAGGCCCCTAAACTATTAGCTTCAATAGAAAAATATACTCAATGGGAATAACCACAGATTTGACATTTGGGTGTAAATGATAAATTTTCATCTTTATAGTTGCATAGTATTCCTTTGTGTATTTATACCACATCTTCTTTATCTTATCACCTATTGATTGGCTCTTAGGTTGTTTCCATATCTTATCTATTGTGGATAATGTTGCAATAAATATAAGGGTGCACCTAACTTTTCAAGTTAATTATTTCATATTCTTTGGATAGATACCCAGAACTGTGATTGCTAGGTCCTATGTTAATTCTATTTTTAGATCTCTGAGGAAGAGAGATCTCTTCCCCAAAGGGGCTGAGCCCATCAACAGTTACAGTTACGGCAACAGTTGTTACCGGGGTTCCTTGTTAGCCACACCCTAACCAACACTTGTTGCATCTTTTTGATGTAAGCCATTCTCACAGACAACAGACAATGCCTCATTGTAGCTCAGAGTCTCATTTCCCTAATAATAAGTGATGATGAGCATTTTTTTCATGTGTCTGTTGCTCATCTGTATGAACTCTTTGGAGGTATCTATTCAGATCTTCTCCCTACTTGTAAATTGCTTTGTGTCTTTGTTGTTAATTTGGATGAGTTCTTTATATAACTTAGATATTAACTTCTTATCGAATGCATGATGTGCAAATATCTTCTACCATTTATTAGGCTCTCTTCATTCTACTACATATGCTTCTGCAAATATTTCCATTCATTGATGTGATCCTATTTGTTTATCTTTGCTTTCATTTCTCTTGCCATTGCTATCAAGTCCCCAAGGACATCTCTAGTGCTCATGCACAACATATTGGCAAAGTTTTCTATGTATTTATGGTTTCTGGTCTTAAGTCCAAGTCTTTAATTCGTATGTGTAGGGACAGAACAGCCCACGGAGCAGGTTTTCTGACCCATCAGACCGGGTCAAGGAGGAGTGAGAGTCCTCAGTGGCTTGTGGGGGTCTTTTATTTAGATTTGCCAGGCACAGGGCAGGCAGGGGTGCTGGGGGGCCGGGAGGCTGACAGTCTTCCAGCCCCCAGCAAATCCCCACTCTATCTGGACTCCCTGGCGTTCTCTCTGTTTCTCTTCTTCTCTCGGCTTCCGTTTGTTCTGGGCTTCTGCTGGCATCCCTGTGATGCCGCCCTTATAAACTCAGTCTCTCAGCCCAGGTGTACCCACTGCAGGTGCCCGCCATCAGGCATGCATTTGGGACCACAGGGTTCCCTCATCTATCCTAACGGCAGGAGGGCAGAAAAGCCTGATGCTTTTACCTTACCCTACAATATGAAATTATTTTTTGTGTCTGAAGGCAAAGAGTGATCCAGTTTCATTATTTTGCAAATGGTTTTCTCATAACCATTTGTTAAAGAGATTTTCCTTTTTCTGTCTCCTTCATCATAGATTAAGTATTGATATGTGTGGGTTTGTTACTTGGCCCTCAATTCTATTCCACTGAGTGCATGTCTATTTTTATTTCAGTACCATACTGTTTAATTACTGTAATTTTATAATACAGTTCGTAGTCAGGGACTGTGATGCCTGTTTTTCTTCTCAAGATCACTATTTGGGGGTCTTTTGTGGTTCCTTACACATTTTAATTTTCTTTTGTTCTATTTCCTTAAAAAATCACATAGAAATTTCGTATATTACTTGTAGCAGCAGGAAGACACAGAGCAGGATCTCTATGATTCGAGCAGACGAGCAAAGGAGGAGTCTTGGAGCCCTCCGTGGCTTTTTCAGGCTTTTATTGGGATTTACCGGTACACAGCAGGCAGGGGTGCTGGGGTGCCAGGAGGTCTCCCAGCCCTCAGCAAGTCTTCACTCTTTCTGGGCTCTGCAGCATTCTTTCATGGCCTTTCTTCTCTCTTTCGCTCTGTTGTTCCTCCCTCTCGCTCTGCTGGCGTCCCCGTGATGCCGCCCTTATAAGCCCAATCTCTTAACCCAGGTGTACCCACTTACATAGGCCCGCACCCTACTCCAGGTGCCCGCCATCAGGCGTGCATTCAGAACCGCAAGGCTCCATCATCAATCCTAATGGCAGGAAGGCGGAAAAGCATGATACTTTTTACCTTACCCTACATTACTTTAGGTAAAATGATCATTTTAACTCCATTAATTCTCATCTATGAACATGAAATATCTTTCCACTTCTTTGTGGCTTCTGTATCTTATAACAATGTTTTGTAGTTTTATTGTAGATGTCTTTTACTTTCTTTGTTATATTTTCCCCCCTACATATCAATTTTTTTTTATGAGACTGTGAACAGGATTTCTTAACTTCTTTTTCTTCTATTGCATTGTTTGTACATAAAAATGTTACAGATTTTTATATATTGATTTTGTAGCCATCACTTCACTATATAATTTATTGTTTCCAACGTAGTGGAGCCTTAGGATTTCTACATATACTATTCATGATATCTGCAAATAGCAACAGTTTCTTCCAATATGTGCTCCTTTTATTTCTTGTGGTCGTCTAATTGCTCTAGTATTAAATTAAATAGAATTAGTGAAAGTGGGAAACCTTGTCTTGTTTCTGATATTAAAGGAAAAGTTTCTAGCTTTTCACCACTGAATATGGTATGGGTTTGCAATATAAGAAATTTATTATGTTATGTTCCTTCTATCTCCATTTTATAGAGGGTTTTTTTTTTAATCATAAATCGGCACTGAATCTTGTCAGATGCTTTCTCTACATCTATTGATATGATCATAATATTTTAACATAATCTTATGTTAATGTTGTATATTAAACTGATTTGCATATGTTGAACTATCCTTGCATCCATGGAATAAGTCATAGTGTATGACCATTTTAATGTAGTGTTGAATTTAGTTTGCTAGCACTTTGTTGAGAATTTTTGCATTTGTTATCAGCAAGAAAGGGTCTGTAATTTTCTTTGTTTGTGATGTCCTTGTTTGGTTTGGGTATCAGGGTAATCCTGGCCACATGAATTGCATTTGGAATTATTCTCCTTTCTTTAAGTTTTTAGAAGAGTTTGAGAAGAATGGGTATTAGTTCTTTGAAGGTTTGGTAAAGCTACCAAATATGAGTAAAGCTTTCTGGTCCTGGAGGTTTTGCTTTTTGTGAGATTTTATTTTTTTAATAAATTTTATTTTTATATTCCCCATACAATTGCAACCCCCTTATTTTGACCCCAATCCCTCCCCTCCCTGCCCATTTTTGTGAGATTTTTGATTGTTATTTCAATTCCCACCCTGGTGATCAGTCTACTCCAGTATCCTGTTCATTCCTGATTCAGGCCTGGTGGGCTGTAGAGTTCTAAAAATGTCTCTGTTTCTTCTAGATTATCAAGTTTATTGACATGTAGTGTTGTTCACAGTAATCGTTCATGAGCCTTTGTATTTCTAAGACATCTGTTGCAATTTATTTCTGATTTTATTTGTGAGAGTTTTCTCTCATCTCTTCTTTTAGTCAGAGATTTGCTGATTTTGTTTTGTTGATCTTGTGTACTGTTGTGTTTGGTTTTCACTTATTTCTTGTCCTCTCTGGCTACCTCTGTATTACTGTACATCTGTCCATCTGCACCCAGAACTTTCTGGGATCACATTCACCTGTGGTGCTTGCTGTCTCCAATTCCAGGCTGGAGCCCCCAGATCCCCAGGCTGGAGCCCCCAGCAGGAGCTTGCTTCCCCAAGGAAAGCTCAGCCTGTGGAGTTGCAGAGAGCAGCTCCCTCCCAGGCCCTGGCCCCGGCAGGCTGTGGACCCTGCGTGGGTGGGCTGCAGTCCTCTCCCACAGCTCCATGAGGAAACACAAAGGAGCCAGAAAAAAAACCAAATTATTTTTAAAGGAGCAATGCTGGAGATAAACACTCTGATCCCAGCGAGTGTCGTGGGGCGGGGGGGGGGGGGGAAGCACAGCCCTGTGACTGTAGTTAATAACACCGTTGGTATGTCTGTAAGTTTTAAGGGAGTAGATATTAAAAGATCTCATCTCAAGAAACAAGCTGTAGCTGTATGTGGTAACGGATGTTAAACAAGCTTATTGTGGCGATTACCCTGCACTTTAAACGCACATCAAACCATTGTGCACACCTGAAACTGCTATGTCAGTTACATTAAATAAAGAAACAAGTGCTCTCTGGCCAGTGAGTGCCACACAGCGGGCATCATCGTGACAGGTGCTCACAAACACGCCTGTTGATGTGTTACCGAAGAGTCAGCACATCCACGCCAACCTTCACTGCCCTCAAGTAGCTGCACAGAGGCCCATCTCCAGCCCCCAAAAACCAGCTGGACCGACAACAGGAGGACACCCTGGGCACCCCCCTTCTCCAGGCGGAGAAGCCCTGCACTAACCTAACACTTCAGGAGGGACGGGACCACATGCTCCCCCCCACCCGGGCACCTGTGTCTGACACAGCAGGTGCTAAATAAACATCAGCTGGATGAGCCAACCCACGAGGCCCAGCAGCCCTATGCGGGGGGCACATGGAGCCCAGTCTGGGCAGCCCTCAAGCCCAGGAACAGTGGCTGACGTAACGGGGTGCCGACTTACGGGGTGCTTGGCCGAAAGTCTCCCGGTCACGGTTCCCGTTTGATTCCATGTGGGGGAGATGGAGCCCTTGGTCAGGGAGAAAGAGTCACGTCAGCGTGGGCAGAATACCAGGGCCCTCTGCTCCTTGGCCCCAAACTTCAACCCTGAAATGTCCTTGGGGTCAACATTCCCTGCCCTGTGGTCGGAGCGGTGGGGGGCGGGGGGGGGGCTGGGGTAGGTGGTTCCCATGAAGAACCCCACCGCAGTCTCTGCCCCAGTGAGAACCCCTTGCAAGGCGCGGAGCTGTGTGGGGGCGGGGTTGTGCCTCGCCCATCCACAGGCTCCTCCACGGCTCCCCAGCACCCCACCGCAGGGCGGCCTTGGGACAGGCCTTGAGCCTGTGGCTTGGGGTAGAGCCGGCTGAGCCCCAGAGACCTGAGCAGGAAAGAGGTCGGCCCCACCCCGGAGTCGTGAGTGTTGTTTTGACTAAACTGCACAGAAGCCTGCGGGTATTTGAACTCGTGTGTAAGCACACCCCAACCACAGGCTTTTTTGGGTTTCAATTACCTTTTCCATGCAAGCTAATAATCCATCTACAAAGGCTGACTTGATCTTGTGAACCTAAATTACAGAAACAAAAACAATCACTTTCTTTGGTTAAGTATTTAAATGGGAACAAGTGTCGCCGAGTTTCAGAGAGTCTGGGGCAAGTGCTACTGCGGTCACCTCAGGTGACTCCAGGAGGCCCTGAAATGGCCTTGTGCGGTGCCCAGTCAGCTAACACTGACCCAGAGAGACAGAAATCCTCTGCCCTGTGAAAAAATTAATTTTACAGAAAAGCTACAGAGGCAGGTGTTCCCACTCATCCGTGTCCCTGTTTTGGTTCTTTCAACCCTTTTGTGACTTCAAGAGCCAGGGTCAGCAGGGGCAGGTTTAGCAAGGCCAGACCGCGCAAGTCCTGAGCCCGAAGCAATGGCAGGTGTGTGGGCAGAGCAGCCGGACGGGAGGGGACGTGCGGCCAGTAGGAGCTAACGCAGCGAGCGGAGCAGCTCCTTCCCGCTAGGTCCTTCCCTCATGACCCCTCGGAGTCACAGGGCTGAGCAGGGCAGGTCGGACATGAGTAGAAGCACAGGGGATGCAGGGAGCAGTGCCAGGCCGGGCCGCCCAGCAACTCCAACTTCCTCTTAACAGCTGGCACCCGGATCCCCTCGGTCATGGACTTACCTGCCTGTATTCCAGAATTATCTTGGGCAATGGGTGAAGGTCTTGCAGTGTGCTTAACTAGAAAACCAAAATAAACAGCGCCAATAAATTCCTCCATTTTAAACATTTCAAACCCTTCTTTTCAACTCACGTGTATCCTGCCCTGAACAGATTTTCCCAAATGAAGACCCGTAATAAACTCGGTCCGTCAGGTGTCGTAACCAGAGGCCCTCTCAGGACCGCTGCTGTCCGCATGGGAGCGAGGAAAGCCACGGCACAGACTCTGGAAACAGGGTCCTCTTGGGGCTCACGTGGTAAAACCAGAGCCCGGGGTGTAAGCCACGCAGCGGACAAGAAGGCCCCGCACGTGCTGCCCGATGCTCGGGAGCCTCCGCAGCCGGGACAAGCCCCGGGCTTCGAGCTGATTCTAAAGCCGAACAAGACACGCAGCCAAGGAAGCCAAGGCCCACGCGACTGCCAGACTGAGGAATGCAACAGCCCAGGCCCGCAGAGGCCCTGCCCCCCCGCACAACCCCGCCTGTCACCAAGGCCCCTTTCCCAGCCTTTGACTCGGGGGCAGGGAGCAGGACAGGCGCTTCGTCCACGCAGTGGATTTAGGACTTGCTGCCGGTCTCGTGAGTGGGACACGAGTGGCTGCTCTGCGCGCAATACCCGGCCACCCCCTCCCCGGGGGTTGTTTCCACCCTAGGGCTCCTGGGCCGCAAACTCACGCCCACAGCCCTCCCACCAAGAGCGAGCTCGCTGGCCACCAGCAGCAGAGAAAGCACCAGCCTGTTCCCCAGGCAGCCCGCGGCCCCGCTGTGCCGTCAGCCCCCCCCCCCCCCCCGCGGCGACCCTCGGGCTTCTTCCCCGCCACCCGGGAAAGAGGGGCGTCCCCCTCAGGGCTGCCATGCACTCCCCGAGGACGCGGCCGGAGGACAGCAGGCCTGGCTCAAGGACGCGGTGGCGAGGTCACCGAGCCACGCACCCTGGGCGTCTGCCCGCACCCGCCTCCCTGGCCGATCGCGGCTTGGAACCCTGGCTTGCGTGTGCGTGTCCTGTGGATTGGAGGCATTCACGTCCCCAGATAAGGTTTTCTCCAGCCGGTCATGCCTCCTGGAGACAGAGACACCTTCCGTCCTTCCGTGGACCGCCTGCTCCCCCGCTGGCTGGCGTCTTCCCAGGAGCAGAGATTCCCAGCTTTACTGACGCCCGAGTTACCCAGCGTTTCCTTCACGGAGGATGAATTTCTGTCCCGTTTGCGAATGTGCCCTGCCCTGAGATCCCGAAGACACTCCTTGGGGTAGCTTCCGTGATCTGTCATTTAGCTGCCTACTTAGACGCCCATTGCCCTTGGACTGGTGTGGAAATGGGGGTCAACAGGCAGTGGGCACGCGTGAAAGGAGCCGCCCTCAGAAGCGTGCTCGGCGGCGCACACGCAGAGAGCCGTGGTGGCTGCCCCGGCCCGACAGCTCCCCGCACGCAGGGGTGCCCGACGGGTCGGTGACTGAGATCCAGCCGCGACGCTGCACAGACTGAGCCCTGGAGCTGCTGCTCCCGGCCCCAGGGGTAGCTTGGCTTTTCTTAGTTTTTTGCATTTCCACATAAATTTGGAATCAGCTTGCCAACTTCTGAAAAAAAATCCTCCTTGAAATTTATTTAGGATTGTTTTGCATCTGCAAGTCCGTTTCGGGAAGCAGTGATGTGATTTCTGTGCCATCGCGTGACCCACAGAAAGCGCCGGTCTTTGGGTAGGGCCCAGGCACGGCAGGTGGGAGCGTCCTCAGCTTCCAGGCATGAACGCGCGTGCAGGCGCGGCCAAGACAACCGCGAGGGCCAATGAACTCTCCCCACCCTGACACCTCACCCCTAAATCTCCCCATAGCCCCGTCTGTCTTGACTCGAGCAGTGTAAGAGCGAGGCGAGAGCTGGGCCTGACCTCACTCACCCATGACCAGCCGCCACCAGCACTCACAGGGCCAGGCACGGTCACAGCTGCTGGCGTTTCGGACAAGCCCAGTGCTGGTTCCCGACACCACACTCTCCCCATCCTAGGCGCCCTCTGCAGCCCCCTCCCCGCCCCTGCCCCCGGCACCTCCCCTTGCTCGGCAGCTCCTAAGAGTCCAGACCTCCGGTCATCCACACTGGAGAGCCTCCAGACTGGCCTGGCAGGCGGCCATGGGCTCTGGGCGTGAGGCCCCGTCTCCTGCTGGCAGAGGCCACCGTCCAGGCTGACACCTCAGGCTGCGTCTTCAGTACCAGGCTCTTCCTCACAGACACAGCCTCCCATGGGACATCTCTGGGCTCAGGTCTCGGGGTCACTTCTGGATGAGCCTCGACTTCCAGGACTCCCTGTGGTGGCTGTGTGTACAGCTGCAGAGCCAAGAAGCCCGGCGTCACCACATCCTGACCGCCCCCAGTCGCGGACACACACTTGCAGGGGTGTGGAACAAGGCAAGACAGGCCTGGCCCCATTGTGGCCGTGTCCACGGCCCAGCAGTGTGCACAGCGTGTGACAGGACATGTCCTCCGGGTGGGCAAGGCCAGTGAACTCCTCTGTGCAGGACGCAGAGTTGTCGAGGGCTGTCCAGCCCCCTGAGCGCTGAGCCCAGCCCTGCGACCAGCAGCCCTCAGGTCAGCGCAGCCACCTTCTAGCACCGATGAGACACCGAGGCCACCTGGGCTTGCTGTGAAGGAGGGACCCTTGTTCTCCATCCAGTGCGGCTGCAGGAGAGGAACCCCCATCGCTCCCCTGCAGGACTGAGCCCCCGGGGCTCCCTCCGGGCTGATGCCGCGGGTCAGGAGCACCCACTCCTCAGCCCGCAGGGCCACACACACTAGACGCGTCTCTGGGAGTCCGCGCTGGGGAATTAGGACCCTCCAACAATGTGGGGTCAGGGAAGTCACTGTGGACATGAGGGAAGGCTCGTGCTGAAACACCAAAGAAAATGCCACACGCCAGAACTCGGGGGGCTTGCGAGCGCCCACTCAGGCACGCCCTGAGCACAGGCAACACCCTGGATGAAGAGAAATCCCAGCCCCGCCAGACTCCCCTGCAGCTGGGGAGTGGTTGAGGGGTGCTAGGAATCACCAAGAGGGCGGGGAGGGCGTGAGGGAACCGCAGAGAGGCCATGTTGAGTTTGAGTCCATGACAGGTCACGTTGCCGAGCCCACGTGTGGGCAAGAGAGCCAGAAAGGGTTTGTGCAGGTGGCGTCTGGGAAGACTCAAGGTTGTCGTGTCCGTCTGTGCACACGAAGCCCGTCAGCACGGAAGAGGCGCCCTCCCTCCCACCTCCGGTGCTGTCTGGGAGCAGGTGGGAGCGGAGAAGCAGCTCAGGGCAGCAGAAGGGACACCACGTGTCCAAGGCCCTGCCCGGGGGGAGCCGGGGCCTCACCGCAGGCGGGCAGGCGCTGAGTCCAGCCAGGGTCCCGGGTGGGCCCTGCCACCTGCTGACCTGGTGCCATGGACAGACATGCGCTGCGTTGGCCCCCCTGGGGCGGTGCTAGCCCGACGGGGCCTGGAACCCAGGCGCAGGTCTCTTGGGGTCTACACTGGCTGCCCAGTGGAGCAGCACCAGCGACTGCGGGAGTGTGAGGCGACCGCAAGCCCTGTGCGGGGACCAACCCGGTGAGCAACAGGGAGGCCCCGACTTGTGGGCGTCCCTGCTGTGAGTGATCAGAGAAGCCTTTCTGAAAACAATGCTCATGCGGGCCTGCGGGCGAGTCTCCTGCCAGAGGAACAAGTGCGCAGAAAGCCGCGGAGCAGTCAGTGCGGCAGGAGCCGGTGCAGCAGAGGAGCGGGGAGGCGGGAAGGGCAGGGCCAGAGCCTGGGCTGGGGCTCCCGCTTGCGAGCTGGGGTTTTCCCCCAAGTGTCATGGAAACCGCTGCTGCTGGGCCAGGTGGGAGGCAACAGCACTGGAGACGCTTCTGAAGGGCCCTTGGCCTGGCTGCAGCCACGGGGGGCTGGGAAGATGGGGCGCAGCGGCCCAAGTTGGGAGCACCGAGGGGCTGTGAAGGTGAAGACAAACAGGCGACGCTAGACACTAGCCCAGCAGAGCTCTGTGGGGTGAGGGCGAGAGATGATCCGGGTAACTCCTGGCGTGGCGTGAACTTAGGATACTCACATGTTTAAAAGTGCATGTTTCAGGCACCATCCTAAGTGCTCCCTTCCTCTGTCTCACGGGCACACGCACACACGCACGCACACACACATACAGGCATGCACACGCACACTTAAGTCTCGAGTCCAGCAGGGACCCCACAGACCAGGCTCAGTGGGCTGTTCCCTGAGGCGGTGTGGTGGGGCAGGCAGCGGGGAAGGGGCCCCATGAGGACTGGCCTGGAGGCCCAGGCAGGAGAGGCAATGGGCGGGCGCAGAGAAGGGTTTGGTGGGAACCCGTGCCCGGCCACCAAGTGCACGCCAGAGAGGAAGCGCTCCCTGCAGCCCCACAGCTGCCGCTCCAGGGTGCGCTGGGCCTATTCTCACCTCTGCACCATTGGCTTAGGGACGCCCTTGCAGCTACACAAGCTCCACCCCAGCAGACTCACCCTCCGCCCATCTTTCCAAGTGCACTCCTCACTCCTCGCTCCGCTCCACGCAAGAGGGGGCAGAAAGACTGAGTTCGGGGAGGTGAGAAGGCTGCACTTGCAGGGAGCCAAACAGAGGACGGTGGGCTGGTTAGAACCCCATCCGCTTGTCCCTGGCAGGAAATTGGGGCTCACTTCAGGAAGCTGTGCTCGGCCTCCGTCTTGGTGCCCACCAGGAGCGTCTGCTTGCCCCCCAACAGGAGCCCCTCCGGTGTGCACAGCCCCCTTGTCACCTCAGGGGGGCGCGGGGGCTTACCACAGCTTCTGATGTGCCTGGGTACGGCTGTGGCCCCGCTCTGGGAAGCGTCCCCCTCGGCTCCAGCAGGTGCAGCTTCAGCTTGCCAAACAGGATCTTCACCAAGAGCAGTTCCGTGTGAGGGGAGCCCCGTGTTGGAGAGAAACGAACATGATCACGATGGAGTTAGAGGCACCGGCCAGAGAGGACCCGCCCGGTTAGACACTGGAACGCGCGAGAGCTCTGTCCTAGCACACTTCTGGCTTACAGATGTCAAAGGAACGCATCACAGTGTGAAAGAACGTGGACAACTTACACGTATGTAGATAATCAACATAAAATGGTACTTAGGAATTCTGAATATGTCTCCTTTTGGCCCCTGAATAAAAGCAGATTTTATAAGAGAACCAAAATGTAGATTTACCTCTCGAAGCTGATTATTACTTGTTAGGAGGAACTTTTCTCCTGCCACAAAATGGGCTTCTTGCTCCAGTTCCTTGAGGCGAGTCTGTGAATACGAAAAACACGACCAATCTCACTAGCAGTTTTATGAAATAATGAAAGATTATTTAACTTGTTCATCAAACAATTCCAACAAAAGCTCTGGTGAGGGTTAAAAAATCCATAATTTGTCAAAATGGACATTAAAATACACATTTTGACTCCTGCTGGAAAGCTCAGCTTCAGAATCACTCAGAATCACTCTCCCTCAAACTTAAGGAAGGAAACCGCAAGAGGCAAGAACAATCCATGAAAGACCAAAACAAGGGGGGGAGGGACGAGCTCTCCATCAGCGCTGCAGCTGCAAGAGGGAGTGGCCAGCGCACCCGGTACTTCAACCTGTCCCAAGTGTCCCCAGGCAACAGTGAGGACCAAACTGCATGACCGCAGGGACAGCCAAGCAGGACCGTCCCCCTGGACAGAGGCAGCAGCTGAGGAAACGAGCGCCAGCGTCCTCGAACCCCGAACCGAGCTGAGTAGGGGCGCAGTCCAGGGGCCAAGAGCTGGCTTCTCCAACCAGCGCTGGGCGGCAGTGGACGGCCGCGTTTTTGTGCCCCTCACGCCTCGGCACTTTGGTCCAAAGGAAAGTAGAAGGCCAGCATTAAAAGAAATTAAGCCTAAGAGAAGAGCGATGACAGAGTCTAAACCAACTCTGTGAAATGTCATTTGCTTTCTACTCTTCATCAGACAAGAAGTGTCTTGGGACTGAAATTTTGGAAGATGTTTACAAACGAGTCCAGAGAAGCTTGCAGAGGGACACGTATAATGCAAAAAGTAGTATTTAGACAAAAAAAGAAGAATCCAGAAGCAACTGCCTCAGCTTGAGTATGCCCTGCAGTCAGGACAGGACATGACAAAAAGGAAAACAAACGAGGAAGAAAGCATTGAAGTGCAGATGATGGACCCTGCCAGGAATGTCGCTCCTCAGGAAACAGAAAATTCAGTCACAGGTTACTGGATCTCCGAGAATTTAAGAGAGAGTATGATAAAATAGCACAGCAAATTCACACATGAACGCACTCCTTGTGTTAAAGCACAGCAGCAGTGGATACTACAGAGAAAAACAAAAGACGGTTTCAAACAGAAAGAAACGAAACAGAAACATCTCTTCAGAGCAGAACTAGGGTAGGACCAGGAAGTGCAGGCAGCTGAGGGCAGAGCCCCACAGGAGCCAGGCACGAGGCCCTTCATGCAAGGAAGGGACTGGACGTGCCTCCTCCCGGTGAAGGCCGGACCAGTTACTGCTCCTAACAGGTCACCCCAAAGAGGCGGAGTTTTGTTTGCTCACATCTCTGTGGCTCAGCGATTGGGGGGCCCAGCTGGGTGCCTGTGCTGCCTGCAGCTGCATGGAGAGAGATCTGCACCTCTCCCATGACATTTATTTCAAATATTTTGCCCATTTAACACAGTTTTTTTAAATTGTGTTTGCTGGCTTTCTAAAATTGATACTTCTCTGATAGTCCACGTGTAAGTCTTCTGTCACATGCGCATACGTCAGGCCACAAGAAGTACACCTCTGACCACAGTGGGATGAGGTTAGACATCAACAACAAAAGGAAAATTCATTAAATTTTTGAGATTAAATGGTGCATTTTTAAGCAATCTTGAGGATATTCTGTTAAGTGAAATAAAACAGTCACAAGAGGACTCACTGTAAGATTCCATTTTTATGAAGCACTTAAAGTAGTCAAAATTATAGATAGCAAAAATGGAGGGTGCCAGGGGCTGGCAGGGGGGACAGTTATTGTTTAATAGGTACAGAGTTTTGGGCCTCCCCTGGTGGCGCAGTGGTTGAGCACTGGGCTGCGAAGCTGCCTGCAGCCTCCACAGCGCCGGTTCGATCCCCGGCCGCCAGCGAGGGTCCCACACAGCGCGCAGACCTCTCCTGCCGCGCCCGCTGCTCCCCTCAGCAGTGTATTTTGTCAGTCTGCCTGTTCTGCTCCCCGCTCTGGCTCTGGTGAATTCTCTCACCCTCCAGCGCTTCTGACTGTACCCAGTGCTTGTATAAATAAACAAATAAATCTTTAAAAAAAATAGGTAGTACAGAGCTTCAATTTGACAAGAAGAAAGAGCTGTGGGCGGCAGTGGTGAGGCTGCGCCACCAGCCACCACGTGACTGTACACCTAACTCTGCTGAAACATGCACTCAAAAGTGGTTGTGGGGGTACATTTACATTAAGTATATTTTAACACAATTAAAAAGAAAACATTCTTAAGGAGAACATAACAGAATCCAGAATGTCTATAGCTCCTCATGCACAATATCCAGGATTCAACTTCAAAGTACGAAACATGGAGAAACAAGGAAGCAACAGAAGATGGCTCCAGCACTGAACCTTAAGCAAACAGGGATTTTAAAACATGGATTGGGCCTCCCTGGTGGCGCAGGCGGTTGAGCACAGCGCTGTGAAGCTGTCCACAGCCTCTGCAGTGCCGGTTTGATCCCCACCGGCCTCGGAGCAACCCACATGGCACAGCAGACCTCTCCTGTCTCCCCGCTGCTCCCCTCAGCAGTGTATTTTGTCAGTCTGCCTGTTCTGTTCCCCACTCTGCCTCTGGTGAATCTTCTCACCCTCCTGCACATCTGGCCTGTACCCTGGTTCTTGTATAAATAAATAAATATATCTTTTTTCAAAAGATTTTTATTAATATATATATATAAGTGTTTTTATTTATATATTTACCCATAGTTTTTAATGTCATAACTATATCTGAGATTTAAAAAAAAATCACTGGACGGGCCTAATGGCATGATAGATACAAGAGTTGGAAAACTCTTACCTATGAAAATAGATCAGTAAAAATTACCCTGTCTAGAAAACAGAGAAGATATTATTTGAAAAGCGAGGGGGAACAGTGCCTTAGTATATACAGAAAAATATCAGAGCCCATTCCCACCCACGTAGAGGAGGGAAAGAATGAGACAGAAATAATATTTGGAGGGGAAAAAGCAGCCAGAAAAATCTCCCAAATTTGGTGATATCACAGATTTAAGAACACTCCAGCAAATCCCAAACAACAGAAACAGAACTCACACCACAGTTTAAAAAAAAAAAAAAAACGCATAGTCACTGAAGTACTCGCCAATGAAAAAAGTACATAAAAAGAAAAAAGTCACTCTCCATGCAGCAGCAGCAGCAGATGAGCCAAAAGGCCTCACAGGCACATGCAGGGACTACAGGGGAAGGAGGAGCCCGCCCACAGCCAGCCCTCAGGGCGCCCACCCGCCCGCTGGGCAAAGCGCACAGACTGGGAGGCCAGGCCAGGCCACAGCACACGTCAGGTTTGTGTGTGCCATGGTGGCCCAAACGTCCAGGTGCAGAGAGCGCAGACTGTGGCAGCTGCCCACCGTGGTGCCAATGGCTGCCCGTTGTCAGAAGCCTTCAGCCCACTGCTGAGGAGCGGCTACAGGCTGCTGGGGGCTCTGGGAGCCCTGAATTCTCACTGGGCTGGTGAAGATTCCACAGACAGATTTTTGGAGGTTATTCTCACCAACCCACCCCATCAAGGTATCAGAAGGACCCTCAAACCCAGGGTCACGACGCTGGTGGGGGTATATGGGGTTCAGGGATGATGCCAGTAGGCCGAGGCTGGGGTGGGGGTGTCTCGGCAGGGCCCCGAGCCTCACCATGCAGCGCTCACCACCCCGCGTCACGGCGCCTAAGCTGCGCTGGAGAGCCCTCTCCTACCCAGTTAGCAGCTCAGGACAGTCACGTCCGCTTTAATTCACAGGTGAAGAGAGTCTGCAGACTGCCTCACAAACGCACCTCATGTGGTGAAAGTCGAAGTGCAGTGGTCTGTGGAGACAGGGGTGCTGTGTCCTGTTTCCAGTAAGACGAAAGCTCTGTCTGTGGAATCTCTCCCGGGAGTTTTATGCCCCTTTGCTGTAACTGGAGTAAAGCGAACCAGGCGAAGGGAGTGCAGAAGCAGCTCCCGGCGGACCATGACCTAAAGGCCAAGGCCAGGGAAGACTTTTGGTATGATGTGCAGGAGGGGAGATTTCTTAGGCAGGACACAGGAGCACTGAAGAGAGCAGGTGGTGACAGCTGAGCCTCCTGCGCCTCTAAAGACGGTGGGTGCGTAAAGGTGGGGGAGGGGCGAGAAGAGGCCAATCATCCTAACAGATGAAAACATCCCATAAACCAGGAAGGAAAGGACAGAACTCCAGATCACAGGCGCAAGACGCTGCTTCACCAACGAGGAACTCCTAACAGCCAGGGAGCCAGGAAGAGCCACTCCAGCTCATCGCTGCTCAGGAAATAAACAAAATCATAACAAGACAGACAACCAGAAGATTCCTCGCCAAGCGGCTGGAAGACAAGTCTGCGGCCCTCGGGTGAGGGCGTCGGTGACAGCGCCAACACCCCGCAGGTGCGACCTTGGCAAGCAGCCCCAAGTGGGGCCCTTGCAGACGCCCTGACCTGCACCCAGCACGTGTGCCCTGGGCCCAGGAGACAGCCAGGGGCTGGGGGGGGGGGGCCGGCTTGGTGAGGCGTCACCCACGGGGGAGACTGCAGGGGTGGACACGGGCCTGGGTGGAGGGGGCGAAAACGGCAGCAGCACCACCGGTCACCACCCGAGGAGAGCAAGACTGTCTGGACCCCAGGGGACCGTGAGGAAGAACAGCACTAACGCGGCGAGGCCAGGGCCAGGCTGCCCGCGCAGGGCTCTCCAAGGCTAAGGCCAGCCCCATGCTCGGGCCCTGCCGGCGGTCACCCTGGAGTCCCCCACCTGAAGCAGGCGTTTCAGCGCGTCGCTGTGCATCCCTCTGTAATTTTATTTTCCACTTAGGAAGTTTCGGTTTTGCCTTGAATTCTCCTCACCAGGCTAGAGGACAGTGTCCTTCGAGAAGCAGCTAACTTGTGAGAAGGACGCTGAGGACAGTGTGCTCACGGGGCAGGAGAGGGAACACTGGCTCTGTCCTCTGAGGGGGTGGGAGATCACCCCGCGCTGCTGCGGGAAGACCGTCACACAGAGAGGAAAGTGGCCTGCAGGATCACGTACCCCCAGAAGCGCTGACGTCCTCTCCATCTCTTCTCGGTCCACCTGCACGCGGTGGCTCTCCATGGCTGCGAGCCCAAAGCAGGCGAGGTCTGAGTCAGGGTGGGGCAGGGCAGGGCTGTGCTGGGTGGCCTGGCCACGCGCCCCTCGGCTCCTGTACTCGGGCCCAGCAGTGGCAGCGGTGGCGCCCCCTCGCCCTGGAGGGGCAGGGCCCGGCCAGCTCTGCCGCAGGGTGCTGGGCACAGATCTGCTCTCCTGGGTGCCCAGCAGGGCCGGCTGAGAGGAGGCCTCGCCAGCCTGGGACAGCAGCACGAGGGCAGAGGGACAAGAGGCCGCATGCCAGGGCCAACGTCGGTGCCATCATCTGTATCCGGACAGGCTCCCTGCCCATGCTGCTTTCAGGAGTGTGGCAGCCAGGCTGAGGTGCCCCAACCGGGCTCCTGGCAGAAGCGGGCAGCAGGATGGGATCCCATGTGTCCGCCCCCCCCAGAGGACATGCTGCACCCGTTACGGAAAGGAGGGAAGCAGGGCGCTTCAGTGCCACCCGCCACACAACTCATAACAGTGGCCCCAGGCAGCCTGGAGATGCCCGCGGGAGGGCGCGCCCATCGGCCCACCTGCCAGAACCGGGATCAGAGGCAGCTCCAGGGTGCAGAAGAGTCTCCACAGCCCGCGGGCCTGTGGGGTGGTAAGGAGGGTGTCATCGTGCCCGTCCTGCAGCCCCTCTCCTCCTGAGAGGCTGCTCCCCAGTGGGCTGCGTGGGAAGGAGACAAGCCCTGGGCAGCAGACCCCGGTGCTTGCCTTCAGCTGGGCACAGAGGTGCACGGCCAGTCTGTAGAGCATCCTCAGGTTCACACAGACATTCTGGTTCTTTAAAAGATCAAAGGAAGTATTAGGCCGCGATGCTCAGTCTAGCACGTGGCCAAGCTCCCACGGCCTCCGCCCACCATGAGCAAGCCGAGGGCCATGGGCTGCCCAGAGGACAGGGACGGGGGCCTGGGGAGTAGCCTAGCCACCGGGGCAGAGGCCCACTGCAGCCCTGGCACCAGGCTCATTCTCCCCCGCCCAGCCGGCACCTTACTGTGCCAGGCCCACACTGTCGGGCGGGCCCTCCGCCTGAGCTGGTGGCGGCTGCACCCCTGGCATGGGGCCCGGTCGCGCTGGGGCTCGGCCCTCTGTGCATGGTCAGTCAGGGGGCAGTGCCTCCCCAAGGCTGCTGCCACGGTGGCACGGGCTGCGGCCTGCGCTGCTCCCACTGGGTGCCTCCGCGGGGGCCTCTTTTCCTTGCCAGCTGCGGGCAGAGCCCAGAGCCACTTCCTGGGGCCCTCTAGGAGGGCAGAGAGACACACCCGGGGCAGCTTCGGAAGCTCCCCGTGTGGAGAGGGTAGCCACCACATGCCTTCCAGGCGCCTGTCAGCAGCACTGAGAGGCACAGGCAGTGGTGCCCACGCTGTGAGCAGGCTCTGGGACAGGCCCCGGAGGAAGGAGGTCGCCCATGGCCCCCGACGGCCTCAGAGCGTGGTAGCGGTGCAGCGCGAGCAAGCACAAAGCCGAGAGTGCTCCTTTCCTGGGGGGCTGTGACGCAGAAGCTTCCACAGAAGCATTCGGATTAGCTGAAAGTTGATAAACCCTCATCTTAAGGCGCTCACCGCAGGTTTTCTTGCGGTGTCTCCACGCGTGCTGCTCACTTGAACGGTGATGGGGTTTTCAAGGTACTTTGCCACCAACTCTTCAAAGGAGGGGCTGGCGTCGCTGGGGTCTATTAGCCAGGCAGCGATGCTGGGGTCCAGCCCCACAAAATCAGTGGCTGCAGAGGAAAGGGTCGCGCAGCCAGATGACAAAGCGAACCAGCGGCACTTTCCTGCTGCTGCAAGCGTCCAAGACGCAGATCAATAAGGTGCCTCCACCCCTCAGGTCACAGGGCAGGTGCCAGCCCCGAGCCCCGAGCCTCAGAAGGGGCGGAGAGCAGCTCTCAAACCCGGCCCCGTCCACGCCGTGGAAGCGGAGCCCAACACTGGCAGGGCCAGCCGACCTGCATTCAGAGCTCGCGGGAAATGTGGGGCAGACGGAGGCCACGCTGCAGCTGCCTCCACCCCGGCCCTCCTGCGCCCAGTCCCCTCATTGTCCCCACCGGTTCTTCAATCCCGTCTGTGAACCCCGGCCGCCCCCAACCCCACATCTGGGCACGCGGGATGCGGGGCTCCTACAGGGGTGAGTGCCGCAGGCTGGGTGTGAGGGCGGCCACCTGCGGGGAGCCTGGGGACAGGCTGGGGCTGCACCTTGATGGAGGCCCCTAGAACACCCCGCGGGAGGGGCCGCCACCCCAGCGCCTGCCTCTCATCCGAGAACGGGGAGGCACTCCCGTGAGAGCCTGTGAGACACCGTGAAGGGCATCTCCCCAAAGACATTTGCTAACAGTAGGGTGCGGCCCACCTCAGCGTGTGGGGGCTGGGAGGAGCAGGGCAGGTGACAGGGAAGAGAGAGACCTGAATCTCAAGTGACTGCATTTCGAGTTACCTCAACATTTTGAACTGTGCTAGACAAAAATATGGAGTTTGCCTTTAAACAAAGCTGTGGTTACGGAGCACGCAACACTGAACAGTTTACTTCCTGGCATCCAGTGGGAGAGACTTCCGCTTACCAATGCAGCCGTGACCCCTCTGGGCGGCTGTCAGGGACGCCGAGTCAGCAGGGCTGGGGCCCCAGCTGGCAGGGAGCCTCAGGCACGCTGGCCCTGTGCTGCCCTAGCGGGCTGCGCGGCACCAGGACGCGGCCTGGCAGTGCCCTATTTTGCCCGACCTGCCTTCCCAAAGCACTAGTGTTCCAGCACTGAGGGGCGTCACCAACAGACATCTTTGAAAGTCCCGGGGGAAGGTCCGACAGCACCAGAATGGTCCGGGGCCGTTCCTGCAAACACTGGCAGTTACGACACCGGAGCCTGTCGGGACCCATCAGCCCACACTGGGAGGGCCCACCAACGTGACAGAGGGGCTGGGTGAGCAGGAGCCAGTGAGTGAGAAGAAAAATCACAGGAAACTTGAAAGATGTGAGGAAATGTACACTGGGCTCCGAGCAAAGATACATATACATGTCAGAGAAGATGCAGCAGAAGAGCAGGGCTTGGATGGCACAAGGACACCCGTCAGTCTCCACGCCCCTCCGTGGGGAGGCCCAGGGTCAGGGCTCCCAGCTGGTGCTGCCCCCCAAATCCAGCCTAAACCTGACCAAGTCTGGCTCCAGCTGTCGAGTCTTCGCCCGTGAGAAACATTAAGAGAGAGAAGAATGTGCTGAATGGCAGGAAGGGGCGAGAGACCCACAGGAGCATCAGCCTGGACCTTCGACGACGAACCATCGCGAGGAAACAAGATGGCGGGGAGGAAAAACCAGTCAGAGACACTTAAGAAATATCGCACTGACCCAGGGCCACCATCTGCCGGGAGTCAGCTCAGCTCCCACAAGGGCCCAGTCCCGAAGCCTTGCCTGGACCCCAAAGCAAACCCTGACGGTGTCTGACAGCCAAGATGACTGCTAGTTTGGGGGGGATGGTGATGGTGTCACCTTAAATGTGAAATCCTCGTCGTTTGTGTCGTAACTGAAGCATTTACAGATTAATCTCACGCGTCTGGGATGGGCCACAAGCTAACCTGGGAGTGGTGGTCTGGAGGCGCAGGGAGCGCAGAGGAAGGAAGACCAGCCCAGGGAGACAGCTGCCGGCTCAGGCAGGGTCCGCTGCTGCTTCCCTGCAAGTGTGGGGGTTCATCCCTCACACCTACCCGTTCCTCCGACCCACGACCCTCGACCCTCGGGACACAGGCCAGCTCCGCCCCCCTCCCATTCCATCACTCCCGACACCATCTGCTGGGAGTCAGTTCACTTCCCACAAGGGCCCAGCCCTGACATCAGGGGGCAACTTGGAGCCTCAACAGTTAGCTCTAAATTGGGGGTTCCCAGGACCTCCTTGGGTGCCCTTACTTGCTGTAACAGCCCAGGACTCAGAACAAGGTGTCACTGACATCTGTGGATTATAAAGGTACAGCCTGGGAACCCCAGGGGGAGGAGATGCCCAGGTGAGGCAGGGGAGGCGGGTGCCCCCCCCCCCAGCGCCTCCTGGTGACCCCACACTGACGGTCTCCAAGTCCCGCCCTCTAGGGGTCTGGGTAGTTCCGTGGCGGGACCCATCTTCCCTTCCTCCTGCGGCGCACCTGGAAGGTGCAGCCCCTGGCCGGCCAGGGCCATGCCTCGGCGCACAGAAGACCCCGCCGCCCGCGAGCCCATGTGTCTCGGGGCCGTGAGCAGCAATCCTGGACAAAGACCAGACTCGTATTTGTTACTGTTTTACAGGCGTCTCTGCACACGCTGGGGGTTTCGACAGTCAGCAGGGCTTTCCAGTGTCTCACTGTGGGCGTCTGCAGCCACAGACAACCCAAGGAGCCGTGCGGGGCGCACTCAGCCGCACCAGGCCCTGCCACGAGCGCGAGGCCTCGGCAGCTTGCCCACCGCCTACACAGATGGTCACAGGAGGTCCTGACTGTTTCAAATGAAAGGTAAAGACGTGTGCTCTGCTGTTCTGATGTTAATTACTCTGGGCTGCAGTTTAATGCTAAGAAAGTTTATAAGCTCTTTAGGGCGACAAGCCCTACCTGACCACACACTCTGGACGTTGATCGTTCCTATTGTAAATGACAAAATTACCGGGCCTTCCCGGGTGGCGCAGCGGTTGAGCGCTGGGTTGCGAAGCTGCCCGCAGCCTGTGCAGCGCTGGTTCGATCCCCGGCTGCTCCCCGGCCACCGGAGGAGGGTCCCGCATGGCACACAGACCTCTCCTGCCGCCCGCTGCTCCCCTCAGCAGTGTCCTTCGGTCCTTCTGCCTGCTCTGCTCCCCGCTCTGGCTCTGGTGAATCCTCTCACCCTCCCGCGCTTCTGACTGTACCCAGTGCATGTATGTATGTATAAATAAATAAATAAATAAATCTTTAAAAAAAAAAAAAAGACTAAATTACCACGGACTTGCAAAGTCCAGTCACGAAAACACAGAGGGAGCCGCCGTCTCCCCTCAGGGTGCGTGTCCGCTGGGGGCAGGCCCTGGGAGCGCTCCGTGCCCAGGTGGGCTCACAAGCGGGGTCACCGCTAAGCTGCGGTAGAAACCGTCACGTACCAAGCCGCCAACTGCCATCGCCACCCAGAAACCGCAGCACGGCGCGCACAAAATCCTTCGCGTTGAAACAGACGACAGGACATTTCAGTATCTGAAGCAGCAGGGCCCTGGAGAGGAAAAGCTGTTCAGTGACAGACCTTCCTTCAGAACTTGGGCATTGCCCTGGAACCCTTCACACCCCCGCCAGGTAGCTCAGGTGAGGCCCGGAGATTAAATGGCTCTCCCGAGCCACAGCACTGCCGAGGGCTGACAGGGTCTGGGGTGGAGTCTGGGTTTCTGAATCCAACCAAGTCTCTGCGTCTAACGGTCAGTTCTTTGTCAATAATAAACAAAAGAGAGCGAACGTTCTGGGTGGCCAGAAGGGGGTGTGCGGCTGCCGGCAGGCCCCACCGAGACCTCCTTGCAGTAACTGGCCTCCGCAGGTCCTGGAGGCTCCCGGGAGAGGCTGAGGAAGGAGAGCCGCACATGCCCCGTCCACAGTCAGATCTCGCCGCCACGCCAGACGCATCAGGCTTTCTGCAGCCTCCGCGCCTGTGGTTGGCCACGGCTTCCCTGGCGAGGGCGGCGGGCTGGGGCTGTCCGGAGGGAGAGCGCAGTCTCAGAGGGCAGGTCTGGGCTCCTGGGGCATGGGAGAGGGGGAGCGGTATAGGGGGAGGGGAGAGCACGTGTGAGGAGGGAGAATGGATGGTGCTCGGGCTCCTGGCTCTGCGGGACTGAAACAAGCCCCAGAGGAGGAGGAGGCCACCAGGCGCCCGCCCGCTCTCCCGCCAGCGTGAGATGCGGAGATGCGGCCGGCTGAGCAGGTCTGTCTTGATAAGCAGCAGCAAAAGAACTTTTTTTCTTTCTTTTTTCTTTTTTAAAGATTTATTTATTTATGCATACAAGAGCTGGGGTACAGGCCAGAGGCGCGGGAGGGTGAGAGAATCCACCAGAGACAGAGCGGGGAGCAGAACAGGCAGACTGACCGAAACACACTGCTGAGGGGAGCAGCGGGACCGGCCGGCAATCAAACTGGTGACATGGAGGCTGCGGGCAGCTTCACAGCGCTGTGCTCAACCCGCTGCGCCACCGGGGAGGCCCAAAAGAACTTCTTGTAAGACAAAGCAGCTGAAACAGCGTGTTTTATAAGTCGTTACGTAAGTTGGAGCTAGACCGGAGTCCAAGAAAGGAGAAGAGCTGAATCTCAAGGTGGCCCAGGTCTGGCTATGTCTGAGGCCCGCTCCTCATCTGTGAAATGGCATTAACGAGGCCTCGCACACAGAAGCAAGAGCGTGAAGAGAGCCCGTGTGTGAAAAGGGCTCGCACAGCTATTTGACAGACGTTATGGAACACATTCTGTCCAAATAATGATTTATCGTGTATTCGCTTAAACATGGTGCATTTAAATGTACTTTGAACCTCAAAGATACCATCGTGGGATCGGGATTCACCGATTCTAATTCTATGGTGCTTGAGGCAATGCGTCCACATCGTGGCTCTGGAACTTACATTAGCTCTCCATACTCACATCCTGCATGCTAACATCGAGTAAGTATCTGGCCCATGCACTCTGCGGTGCTGCTCTAGACACGGGACACAGAAACGTACAACACCTACGCCCTGCTGCGAGAGCTGGGGCAGCACAGCCAGGAGGGGCCGGGCGGGCGGCGGGCGAGGCGGGTGGTGGGGCTGAGTGGCGGGCAGCCTCACATAGGTGTCAGGGAAGGCCGTGCCGAGAGGGGAGCACCCGAGCCTGCACATGAAGGACAAGGTGAAGGGAGGTTCTTTGTGGAAACATTTAGTCAGGCAGCGCGCTGCCAAGGCTGCCGCCTGTGTGTCCGTGCAGGCCTCTCCGCTGACAGACCTGTCCCTCTGGGGGCGGCTCTTTCTGCCCGCTGTGTCTGTGCAAGCGTCCTTTCCATTCCTTCCCCTCTTTATAATAATCCTGCCCTTTTGAATAAAAAAGAAAGAAAACCATAGCCAATAAACGAGGAGGAAATGAGAAGCGTGAGGAACGACCACTGGACGTCGGGGAGAGGTGCGGCGGGCACCTGAGCGGGGTCAGCAGTGGCCGCCAGATACCAGGGCTCTGGCTCACGGAGGCGGGCGCTAGAAGAGGCCGCCTCACTGCTCTTCTGAAGGAAAATGATATAAAAAGGAAGTTACGGGTTTCCTGGGGACAGACACTGTCCCTGTCATGACAGGAATTCCTGTAGGGTAAGCGCCTGACGTGAGGCCTTGGGTGGGAGGGTAAGTGAATGGCATTAGCTTCTGACGGCCAGACAACCCTGTCAACAGACAGCTGGCCAGAGCAGACACTCCGCGAACTGCCCCTCGCAGCTATCAGCAGACATCCAGGCACAGAACCACGCTGCTCCACCGCGAAGGCCCCTGTTCAGAAAGCCCAGGGTAGCCTGGAGAAGCGGCAGCTGGAGAGACGTCTCTGCTCCCTCCCGGCTCTGTCAGGCGTTAATCGCACTGACCTACTCCCCGAAGCCGCTGGTGGTTTCTGCAGTTCTGGAGGCTCACGATGGCGAAGGCCCGGGGGTCCTCAGGATTCTCAGTGAGACCATCGCTGTCGACGGCAGACCCGAGAGCCAGGAAGGCTGTGAGGCAGGCAGGGTCAGGGCCGGGCTCTGCCTCCTCACCCAGGACCTCCCTGAACTGCTCCTCAGGGCAGCAGCTTCACGGAGCTCCCTTAGCAGCTGAGACTTGAACTCAGGCGGGCAATGGAAGCGGATGCCCCGGCCCAGGCAGCAGCTCCAGTCAGGCTCACAAAAGGACCAAAAACGCGGCGGAGAGAACACAGCCGCCAAGCACACAGAGCTGCTGCGTCGTCAAGGAAGGGGCCACAGAACCACGTCCTCCTGCCCTGCAGCCCTAGCAGGGCAGGCCCAAGGGGACGCCGAGCCTGGAAAGGAGAGGCGCCACGGAGCTCTGGGCACCTTCTGTTCGGAGGCGCGGAGCGAGAGTGTGGCAAGGAGCCACATCTGGGCCTCCCCCGGCCTCCCGCCCACTGCCCACTTCTCGTGGAGAGGGTGGTGCAGATCCCAGCTCCCACGGAAGGGAGGCGCCTCCATCCCAGAAGCTCTCAGGAGAGAGAAGGGCCAGTGTTAGCCGAAGTTTCCACCAGTTAGCGCCGTCCTGTTTTCATGTGCTCATAGAAAATTTCTAGAAAATTTTTTTCTAGAGTTTATTTTTTTAAAAAAGATTATTTATTTATACAAGCACTGGGTACAGTCAGAAGTGCAGGAGGGTGAGAGAATTCACCAGAGCCAGAGCAGGGAGCAGAGCAGGCAGAAGGACCGAAGGACACTGCTGAGGGGAGCAGCGGGCGGCAGGAGAGGTCTGCGCGCCCTGTGGGACCCTCACCGGCGGCCGGGGATCGAACCGGCACTGCAGAGGCTGTGGGCAGCTTCGCAGCCCAGCGCTCAACCACTGCCCAGCGCCACCAGGGGAGGCCCTTTTCTAGAGTTCAAATAACTAAAACTGGAGCGTGGGAAACTTTAAATTAGGGTAAGGCAGGCATGTAAGCAGGACTGAAGGTGACAGGGGAGGATTTCTTACCTGGCAAACCGATCGCGTGCCTCCTGTTCCTGGCTCCAAGCAGAAGCGCGCTGTATCCTCACATAGAAACATGAGTCACAGGGCACAAGGTCTTCCTGCAGGAAACGGCCAGAGGCTGGGGCGCCCAGGGGCCCGCTCCCTCCTGTGCGGCTCTGCACTGACATCACAATTCCTTCAACAGAGGAGAGTGGAGCCTGCGAACACACAATAAAGTTTCAGAATCAAACGCATAACATATTAGAGACATGTTTTATAATTGCACAGAGAGAAAAAGGTCTGAAATTCAGCTTGTAAATTATCAGCTCTTGGAACGACAATCGGGGCCAAAAGTCGTGATCTTGGGGCCTCCCTGGTGGCGCAGCGGGTGAGCGCTGGGCTGTGAAGCTGCCCACAGCCTCGATCCCCGGCTGCTCCCCGGCCACCGAAGGAGGGTCCCGCATGGTGCGCAGACCTCTCCTGCCGCCCGCTGCTCCCCTCAGCAGTGTCCTTCGGTCCTTCTGCCTGCTCTGCTCCCCGCTCTGGCTCTGGTGAATTCCCTCACCCTCCCGCGCTTCTGACTGTACCCTGTGCATGTATGTATAAATCAATCAATCAATCAATAAATCTTAAAAAAAAAAAAAGTTGTGATCTTGCTTTCCACTGGGTCCCTTCCCCGAGTAACATCATAACGGCCGTCTTCATGCAATACAGAAGGAAATAGACAGAAAGGCACATAAATCTTAAAGGAAGACCCAAACCACCCTGATTTGCAGAAGCCAGGAAAGTCTGTGTAAGAAGCCAAAAGGAATCAACAAAAAACAACTGTATTTCTATGCATTAGCAACAAACATGTAAAAATGAACCTAAAAAACCAAATTGCGGGCCTCCCCGGTGGCGCAGCGGTTGAGCGCTGGGTTGCGAAGCTGCCCGCAGCCTCTGTGGCGCCGGTTCGATCCCCGGCTGCTCCCCGGCCACCGGAGGAGGGTCCCACATGGCGCGCAGACCTCTCCTGCCGCCCGCTGCTCCCCTCAGCAGTGTCCTTCGGTCCTTCTGCCTGCTCTGCTCCCCGCTCTGGCTCTGGTGAATTCTCTCACCCTCCCGAGCTTCTGACTGTACCCAGTGCATGTATAAACAAACAAAACAAACAAACAAACAAATAAATAAATAAATCCATGCCTCTATTAAAAAAAAAAAAAAAAAGAGGCCAGGAGAGGCCCCGCATGACCAGGCACTGCCTGCCGGGGGAGGGGACACTGAGGCTGGCGGCCAGCGCTGCTCACCGACCGCGGGGCCCCCAGCTGGGTGGAGCCGTCCTCGAACACCAGCGTGACCACCAGGGCATCGGCGCACTGGAGCCTGCCCATCAGCTGGCTCCTCTCAGGCTCGCCCAGATGTCTGACATCACAGAAACGGCTTTCGGGTGCTCCTGTGTCCGCAGGACCGAGGGAGGCATCCACCATGTCGGCATCCCCATTCCATGCCCCACGCCGGCTGGCTGTCTCCGATGGGCTGTTCCATGGAACACGTTTTCTCTTAAGATTCACGCCGTCTCTAGCCACACCACTTGTATCTTCCTTTAGGAGACGCCTGCTCTCACGCTCTATTTTCTGTAGAGCAGAAGCCTCTGGACTGCGCCGTGGAGTCAGACAACTGGAGGGAGCCAATGAGCTGAGGCTCTTCTGGTTTTGCTCTGTGGGTCGGATATTGGGGTCCTGAGGAGAGAGTTTGATGGAAGCACTTGGTGTCTGGCTTGTAAAATAATTAAGATTCTATAGGAAAATGAAAACTATTTCACTGGGATATGGATTTATGAAACAGATCTTTAAACCAAACTAATTTCTGGGGAAATTCCCCTAAGGCAAAATGGGGACATATTGTCTATGATCGAACTTTCTAACGAAACCAGGTATCATCTTCAAGAGCATGGTTTTCCTCAGTCCCGTCAGGGGTGCACATCTTGCTGGTGAGTTTGTTAA
The DNA here is from genome assembly GCF_964194135.1 of Talpa europaea. NCBI lineage: Eukaryota > Metazoa > Chordata > Mammalia > Eulipotyphla > Talpidae > Talpa > Talpa europaea. The sequence goes on along the minus strand of NC_140071.1, from coordinate 143,347,762 downwards.
AGGGACGGCTGTGGGTATCAAGTACAATGTTCAGACTTTAGTGGAAATGTTTTAAACGATGATATAATTTTCAAGATGTCAATATTAATATGCCGGAAATCATACCCTACGAAACTTTTTTTAAATGTCAACTTAAAATATGTCAGGAAGCACAATGTTTTTCCATATTCTTTTGTGAGAAAGGGAGTAAAAGCTTGAAACTCCCGCCATAGGGATCTGAGCAGCTGGAACAGCACTGAGAAGTCATTTTCATTCCCTGACAAAGGGCAAAGAGGCCTCTCCTTGCCCGCCCTGAGCGCTCAGTGGCCAGCCCCACCCCCACCCCCATTTGGCCACAGGGAGGTAATTCAGAGGAAGGTGCATCTGGTTACATTTGATCACAGTAGTTTACTGCAGAATCCACACTTGCAACCCCTGAGCTGCTGCCCCCACTGGTTCATGTACAAGGTCTTGAGTGATAGGAGCCCTTCCTCTCTCTCCCTTCCAGTCCAAACCACATATTTCACTCCTGTGACCTTTGTACCCTTCCCCTCTGTGCTTCCACGTTCTCTTCCCTTAACCTGAAAATGGTCTCAAAGCCCCTCCTTAACCCCGACAGCGGGCCTCTTTGGGTTGATCACGTCCTAAGCATCTCTCAGATCTCAACTCAGAGGTAACTCTCACACTGTGGAAAGGCATCAGAGTCCTCTCCTCACCACCCAGGAAAAGCGCAAGAGCTAGACTAGACTAGCTCCCGAGCTTCCCAAGGCACCGGCATCGACCAGCCCCCAGCAGGCCGTCTGTTGGGCTCTGCTGTGCGTCCTGTCCTGCCCGCCCCTCTACAACTAAACAAGAAGCTCCTGGACGGGCCTCTGCTGGTGGCGCAGCGGTTGAGCGCTGGGCTGTGAGGCTGCCTGCAGCCTCTGCAGCGCCGGTTCGATCCCCGGCCTCCGGTGGACCTCTCCTGCCGCCCGCTGCTCCCCCCAGCGGTGTACTTCAGTCCTTCTGCCTGCTCTGCTCCCCGCTCTGGCTCTGGTGAATTCTCTCACCCTCCCGCGCTTCTGACTGTACCCAGTGCTTGTATAAATGTATGCATGTATGTATGTATAAATAAATAAATAAATCTTTAAAAAAAAAAAAAAAGCAGCTCCTGGAGCTGAGGACGCCTTCCCCACCATTATACCCATGCTGCTAGCACATAGCAGACAACAGCACCTGTGGAACCATGTCGATTCTGTTTAGACTAGTTTGTATTTGCAACAATTTACCTTTTTTTCAAGTAACTGGTTTTGCCCATCTTGAAGTAAAATTGAATCTTGAACACTGGCTATGTCTGCTCCTTCTGCAGCTTTTAAATACATGCAAAAGAAACACGAGGCATTAAAGAAACTTCGAAATCTAAGTCATGATTAGCTAGATATTGAAAATAGACTCTAATCATGCTAATTTACTTACATAAAGCAACGTAATGAAAGTCACAACCAAAATGTGTATTTCCATTGCAATAAACATTTACGTAAAGTAGCTTCAAATTAACTGGAGACAGACCATGAAAATGTTCATTACAAATTAGTATTTGCATCTGAATACTTGATTCTGAAAAATCCAAGGTCAGCATTTTACAGAAACCTTACAAGTATTAAAGATTTGAAGAAATTCTAGACCGAGTGACACTGCAATGCACCGGTGCAGTGAGGCGTCATTAATACAGACTTCTGAGTTAGAGTAGCTGGCACAATGCTGGGCTGAGCAGTAAGTGAAGGAGCCCCGGCCCAACGCAGGAACACGACTTGGGGGTGCATGCTCACAACCCCAACGTGACCCCGTACAGCGCCCATGATCACCACAAAATGCTATGTGGGGGCGTCTCATGGTTATGATAGAAAAATAATTATACTTAGGATTTAAATTTAACAAGAAAGGCACTTGAGGACAACTTAAAAATCTTATGAAATGGCATAAAACAAGATCTTTACAGAAGGAAATAAATAGCAAATAGCACTGGAGCATGCACAACACATTTAATTCTGCCAAATACAGAGTTAATGCAATTTCAATTGGAGACCCTACAGAGCTCTTTTTTTTATTTTTTTAAAAATAATTTATTATTATTATTTTTAAAGATTTATTTATTTATACAAGCACTGGGTACAGTTAGAGGTACGGGAGGGTGATAGAATTCACCAGAACCAGAGGGAGAGTAGAACAGGCAGAGTGACTGAGGGGAGCAGCGGGCGGCAGGAGAGGTCTGCGCGCCACGTGGGACCCTCGTCCGGCGGCCGGGGATCGAACCGGCGCTGCAGAGGCTGCGGGCAGCTTCGCAACCCAGCGTTCAACTGCTGCGCCACCGGGAAGGCCCACCTACAGGGCTCTTTAAATTAAAAAAGACAACTTCAAATTACAAATGAAATACCAATTATTTGAATATAGACAAGGAAAGTAAGTTCAAAAAAAGAGAAAGAAGGAAGTCTGGCCATGGGCCTCCCTGGTGGCGCAGGGGTTAAGTCGCAACCTACGAAGCTATCGGCAGCCACTGCAGCATGAGTTTGATCCCCGGCCAGGGAGCTACCCAGGGCGCAACAGACTTCTCCTGTCCCCCTGCTGCTCCCCTCAGCAGTGTATTTCAGTGGATCTGTCTGTTTTGCTCCCCATTCTGTCTCTGGGGAGACCCCGCACCTCTGGCCTGCACCCAGCTCTTGTAGCATAAATAAGCAAATCTTAAAAAAGACAGACAGGGATTGGGCCTCCCTGGTGGCGCAGCAGGTTGAGCGCCACACTGTGAAGTTGTCCGCAGCCTCTGCAGCGCGGGTTCGATCCCGGCCGGCCAGCGAGGGTCCCACACGCCGCAGCAGATCTCTCCTGTCTCCCCCCACCCCGCTCCCCTCAGCAGTGTATTTTAGTCCGTCTGCCTGTTCTGTTCCCTGTTCTGTCTCTGGTGAATCCTTTCACCGTCCTGCGCATCTGGCCTGTACCCTGGTTCTTGTATAAATAAATACATCTTAAAAAAAAAAAGACAAGGATGAATCTCTCCGGGTGTGCGTGGCCACATGTGGACACGTGCAGGCATGGTCCCCAGAGCCTGACGCAGGTGAGGGCTTGCATTGTGAAGGCTCTTGGGGTTCCATCTGGGGCAGTGAGGGAAGGACAGGGTCAAATCAGGCACTCCAAGGTCGGCTCCGGCCCTGGCAGGAACTGCAGTGTTCAACTGGGCCTCGAGAGCTGGGCCTTTCTGCCCCAGCGGCGCCCGCGCTCGCCCCAGGAAGGGTGTGCTCCCGGGCAGAGTCTGCCGCGGGGCCGCCGGTCACCACGGGTCAGCCTTCGGAGGCACTGCCGCGGCCAGCCGACAGCACTGCCCCCGTGGGCCCACGCCCAGCAAAGGCGCCGGAGCTGTCTCGACCCTTGGCTACATGCTGAGGCGGCTCCTTCAGGATGAGCTGGGCCTCCTCGGGACAACCGCGTGAAAGGAGGGCGACGGGACAAACGCCTCCCTTCGTGGCTGCGGCGGCCCCGAGACGGCAAGTGACACTCGTCTCCCCCGCCCCCCCGCCACTGTAAGGCGCCTCCCGGGCTGAGCACCCCTGCCTGCCGAGGCGACCGAGCCCAGGGCCCCGGGCCCCATGCTCTTCTCAGGCCCTGGCCGCTGCCCTGGCCATTAAGCTTGGGCAGGGCCAAGGCAACGGATCCCAAGGCCGGTGTCGATGCACGTCCAGGCCCCACCACACAGCGGCAGTCCTGACCTCCGCCAAGCAGGCCGCCCGGCAGGACGGAGCCTGCGGCCTGCCCAGAGGAACTCGACTGACTGGTGCGGCAACAGCTCGAACCTGCCTGCCGGGCCCCTTCCGGTCCCTGGGGCTTCCTCGCCCAAGCCAGGCCCTCCCCTGCAGGACCCGGGCTGGGCCGGAGGTCCCGCCCCCTCTGCTGCCAGCCCCCGACGATACACGCAGGGCGCGCACACCAGCCACGGGCGGACAGCGGCAGACTGTGCCCGGGGATCTGCCCTCACGGGGGCCCGGCCTCAGGCCACCCTGCGCCCCCGCAGCCTGGCTTCAGGGTCCGCGGCTGTGAGGCAACCTGGGGTCCCATGTCCACAGCTGTGCTATTCTCGGGGCCCCGCGTCCAACGTGACGCCCAGCAGTCCCTCCCGTGAGCAGCAGCTCTGAGCCGGGCGCCCCTGCAGGTAGGAGGGGCCGGCCTGGCCTGCAGCTGCAGTCCTGGTCTCGGGAGTGGGGGCGGCACATGGGGTGGCTGTGGTGACGCTCCGCCAGGGGCTCCAGGGGAGGCCTGTCCTCCGAGGCTGGTGCGCTAGTAGGGACGTGCATCAGGCCGTCGTGTGAAGACCGGCCACATGCCCCGTGAGCGGGCGCCCGCCCCGGGTGACCCCGTGAAGACCAAGGCATGGGGCTCGGGAGACGGGGAGCGTGTTCCAGGGGAGTCCTGCCCGCCCCGCCTCAGGGGCTTGCCTTCTTCGGGGTTCTCTTTATTCCTTGGCAGTTCATCCCAGGGCTAGTCAGTCAAAACTCCCCTGCTCACGTCGCTCCAGGAGTTCCGTGCCCGCCACCATGCCCCCCCCCCCAGGACTTCTGGGACTTAATGGCAGGAGGGAAGAGACGGCAGTCCCTAGGGAGCCTGCGTCATTGTCAACAGACACCTCTGCAGTCCTCAAGCGAAGGGGCGGGGGGCGGGGGTCAACGGAGAGCAGCCCCCTGTGGCCCCGAGGGTCTCTGGCGTTCACCATCTGATCGCGCGGCGCCGTCCCCACCCGCGCCTTTGGATCGGGCCTCTGGCTGGCTGTGGGGTGGCCGCCCGCCAGCGTCAGGCCTCGCGTCTTCTCTGGAAGGCCACGAGGTCAAGACCACGCGTGGGGCCTCCTCTGTGGGCTGCCGGGGCTCGCCCTTTCGCCTGTCTCCTTCCCAAGCACCTTCTATCCCCAGCCCCGGCGCCCAGTCCCCTCGCCCTCCCTCCCAGACCCGCGCCACTGACCCGGTAGCCCGGGGGCTGCTTCCACGGCGAGGCCAGCGCCGCCGTCCGAGAGCAAGTTCCAGCGGCCGTTCTTGTTCCAAACTCGGACAGGTCATCGGTGCCAGGCTGCCCGAGGTGAACCCAACACCCAAGCCCCACGTCTGCTTCCGCAGGACCCCGGGACCCCCGGAGGCAGGTTCGACACCCCGGGAAGCAGGCTGCGCTTGTACACGGGGAGCTTACTGGAAGGGGGTGCTTTGGGGAACGCTGAAATGTGACAGTCGCAGCAACGGCCTCAGCCAACCCCACAGGAGGAAGGGCTCGAGCGGCACGGCGCCGTGGAAAGACCGGAGCCGGGGGTGGCTCGGCGGCCAGAGAGGGGGCAACGAGGCATGAAAAAGCCTGAATTAAGAAAACGCCAAGTGAACCCCGTGACTACATGAGGACGGGGGAGGTTTCTAGACCAATTCTGCAGAGAACAAGGCCGGCAGCTGAGCTAACTGCAGTCACGGCGCAAGGCCGGACCAAAGCGGCGACCGCATGGAGGGGCACAGCGGCCAGGCGGCTGCAGCGAGCGCCGTGTGACGGGAACGAAGGCCCGTGCCAGGGCGCGGGCAGCAGGCCGGCACACCGCCGGGCACCAGGCCTTCGTTGATCTGATGAAAATAAGGGTGCCGTTTATCCAGACAGCCGCGGCCACAGCGAATAGAGATTTAGTTGTTTCTGTTCCTGAAACGGCGAAGACGGCGAGCAGGCGGTGGGAAGAGACACACGTCTCATGAGTGAAGGAACACTCCGACACTGACCTTCGGGCCCCAAGCTTTGCAGTTCATAAAAATATTTCAGTTTTACTGGAAAAGACCACATTCACGCCTGAGCTCTGGGAGTGAAAGGACTGCGCTGACCGTGTACCCGGAACGCTGTCGCCCGTCCGGAGAGACAGGCAGCGACATTCCCGCGCCAACGCGCGCCGTCACACGCACGGTCCCGGGCGGACACCAGGCCCGCCGCCAGCCCCGGCGCCCTTCCAGCGCTCGCCGCCTGCCGCCGCGCTACCACCGGACAATAAAATGACCGTGAACATTTAAATCAGACGGATCCAATTCTGAATCTAGTTCAAAGGCGCCTGAAGAATTAAGATAAAACCCGAACTGACGGCCACAAGACGCGGCGACGGCTTCAATAACCACCAGCTCACGTCCCCCCAAGAGCCGAAGCAAGTGGTTTCGGCGGGGGTGCAGCTGTTTCATGGAGCCTTCCCAGCCCCGGCGGCCTCTAGCACACCCTCTGGGACGCTATCACTCGCGGGGTCGGTGAGGAGTCATTTCAGGTTCCAAATAGCGTGAAGCCAGCTCGGAAGCAAGTCGGATGTTCCCGGGCCTGCCGGAAAGGGCACACCCCGCTGCACGCACACCCCGCTGGCCGCAAGGAGGTGTAGCCAGCTTGTCAGATCAGGTCAGCCCTGGGTGTGGCAGACAAAGAGCAACCACTGCCAAACAGATCTTTGGGGCAATTAAAATGCCCGTGATTAAGGAGCAGTAGCCTTAACCATCAGGGCAAGTTTACTTCAAACGGGAGAGGGCTTTGACTCCGAAGGCAATTTTGAGATGCTGGCAACATAAACGGCAGTTACATGGACTTCCTCCTGCTGTTAATTAAAGTGTATTTTAAGTTTTTTCAACTTTTGTACTTTCACAGCAAAGATCTTGCTGCAAGAAAATAGTCTAGTCTTGGCTGAATGTGTATCTAACAGATCAGAAGATCAGATCCCAAAGTGACATTAATTCTGCTTGTTTTTTTAAAGTTTTATTTTTTATTTATATATTTAAAAGTTTTAAAAAGATTTATTTCTATGTATTTATGCATTTAAGAGCTGGGGTGAAGGCTAGAGGCATGGGGGGTTTCACCAGAGACAGACTGGTAGCAGAGCAGGCGGATCTACTGAAATACACTGCTGAGGGGAGCAGTGGGGAGACAGGTGGGGTCTGCTGCACCATGTGGGTAGCTCCCTGGCCAGGGATCCAACTCGTGCTACAGCAGCTGGCGATAGCTGGATAGCGCTGAAACTTGAACCCCTGCGCCACCAGGGAGGCCCTGTTTGGTTTAATTAGTGTTCATAAAAGCAAATATTGTTCCATCGATTTCTATACTTTGTTTTGGTATCTGTTATAAAATGCTTTCAGAAAGTAAATACTGACTTACAACATTTTACTTGTAAGGAATAAGGATTTGACACAGCAGCTCAGTGAATGGCAGTCCAGGAGTCAATTAAGGTTTTAAGCCTAGCATCAAATTCATCAATAACCCAACAGCAACTGAACTTTAACTTACTCTCACATAAAGTGAAGACTGCCACTAGTGGGACTCCGCAAAAGTGGTCCCAAGACTCCTGCCTCAAGCCCTTGTGTAACACCCTCCCCTTGAGTGTGGGCAAGACTTATGGACTCACTTTTTTTTTTTTTTAAAGATTTACTTATTTATTTATACAAGCACTGGGCACAGTCAGAAGCGCGGGAGGGTGAGAGAATCCACCGGAGCCAGACCGGGGAGCAGAGCAGACAGAAGGACCGAAGTACACTGCTGAGGGGAGCAGCGGGCGGCAGGAGAGGTCTGCGCGCCATGTGGGACCCTCCTCCGGTGGCCGGGGAGCAGCCGGGGATCGAACCGGCGCCGCAGAGGCTGCGGGCAGCTTCGCAACCCAGCGCTCAACCGCTGCGCCACCGGGGAGGCCCTGGACTCACTTCTAACAAAGAAAATACAGGAAAGGAGACCGGGCATTTGTGATTGTGCTGTGTGACCAAGGGCAGTCTTGCTAGGGAAACTCCCTTGCCAACTCTGGAGAGCAGCACAATGCAAGAACTGTGGGTGGTTTCCAGGCAATGGCCAGTTAGGGGCCTACAAGGAACTGCATTCTGCCCACGACCATGGCAACGCGGGAGAGAATGCTCCCCCACCAGTCACAGGCAAGACCCCAGCCTGCAGAGGACGCAGGTGAGTTGTGGCTGGGCTCCCGAGCCGCAGATACTGAGATAATAAACAGGTGCTAAGTCACTAAGTTTGTACTAACAGTGTTGTTCTACATCAACAGGTAATACAGAATCCTTATATAAACTCCAGTATTTTTCCAAATTCCAGTATCAGAAAGTAATCTGACAAAAAGTACTATCATAGCTTCACCCCCATTATCTTTTCCACAAATTTCTGAAAACTAGGATTTTGCAGGCTATTTAGGAGTAGGACAGGAGAGTTCAAGTGATGGGCTTACTGCCATAAATGAGTTTCTAAGAAACTCATATTACAGCTACCAGAAGCGTTTTAGCCTTTTGTTTGTTGGTTGGTTTTTTAAAAAGATTTATTTATGTATTTATACAAGCACTGGGTACAGTCAGAAGCGCGGGAGGGTGAGAGGATTCACCAGAGCCAGAGCAGGGAGCAGAGCAGGCAGAAGGACCGAAGCACACTGCTAAGGGGAGCAGCGGGCAGCAGGAGAGGTCACATTTGTGAGCACATCAGCTCCTGCATATGTCATCACCACGTAGAGACATATCTCCTGATCTTTGCCATGAGTCTATTTCTGTGGTGTATGATAGACTTGTTGACAAAGGCCCCTTCTTCTGTCCACCAGGCACAAGAAGCAAACACCATATTCAGTTTCGACGACACAAGGCTAGATAAGGGGCACCAGGAAGGAGCCCATTTATTTGGTTTAAAAAGTTGATCCAGATTCTAAGGAAATGCTTGCCAGAAATGCCTGGAACACGGCAGAGCTAGGTTTTAAAAGCCGTAAGAACCGCGCGACTGTGAAAGTTAGGACGAGAACCTCAGCGATCACGACATGTGCGGAGGGGAAAGAGGCCTAGGCTCCCCGTGCGCAGGCAGCACTTCCCCTTCACGAGACAAAGTCCTGCCACGCAGGTTGCTGCGCTTCATTTTCAAATCTTAGGCTTATGAATAATTTTCTGAACATGATAGAAAAGCTCATAAAAATTACTCACTCTTTTCACTCTCTCTCCAATTCTTAGACTCCACTAAGTGACCTGAACGCATAGCGGACATAATCTTCTGAGCAACACTGGAGAGTGGTTTCGTACAGAGACCAAAGCCTACAAATGCCTCATAATTTTCCATTTTCATAATAGCCTAAATGTAAGATAAACATAATACCCATATATTAAGATTTCAAAACAGATTATTTGAAACTTTTTATGTACTGAGACTTTCACAAAAATTGATACTATATTGGTAATTGAATGAAATAACTATCAATTATGAGGTAAGACAAAAAAGGAAAACAAAACAATTGTGGTATTATGGTAAAAAAGAAACAAAGTAGAGAGTTATCTTCTAGTTAACTGATTTTGCAACAAGCAATCTACTCAAACACTTCCTGAAATTTGAAAAACAGCTGCTATAATCTAATATACAAATGTAATAAAAAATGTTTTGACCGACTTTGGCCACGGCTCCACAGTGGCCCCGGGTTTGAGTGGGTGAAGGCATGGGACAGTACAAATCACAAACAGCTGGTGATACATTAATATATGGCATTACTTTACACAGAATTTGTTACCACGAGCAAAAACACCACATCATTATTGGAGAAATTTTTTTTTAGAGGCATGTTTTATTTATTTATTTGCTTGTTTGTTTTTGTTTATACATGCACTGGGTACAGTCAGAAGTGCAGGAGGGTGAGAGAATTCACCAGAGCCAGAGCAGGGAGCAGAGCAGGCAGAAGGACCGAAGGACACTGCTGAGGGGAGCAGTGGGCGGCAGGAGAGGTCTGCGCGCCATGCGGGACCCTCCTCCGGTGGCCGGGGAGCAGCCGGGATCGAACCGGCTCCACAGAGGCTGCGGGCAGCTTCGCAACCCAGCGCTCAACCGCTGCGCCACCGGGGAGGCCCATTATTGGAGAAAATTTTAAAATAAATTATTCCAAGGTAGATGAGGGGGAAAAAAAAAAGGAAAAATCATCCTTGAGGAACTGACAGCAAAATTTACTGCTACAAAATTGTCAAGTTAATTAAGATCTACTTAATATAAAATTTTGAATAAATGTACAAGTAACAGTAATGAACAAAAAGTATTTTGTTCAGGGCCTCCCTGGTGGCGCAAGGGGTTGAGAGGCAACCTATGAAGCTATCTGCAGCCACTACAGCGCGAGTTCGAGCCCTGGCTGGGGAGGTGACCCAAATGCCACAGTAGACCGCTCCTGTCTCCCCGCTGCTCCCCTCAGCAGTATATTTTGGTCAGTCTGCCCATTCTGCTCCCCACTCTGTCTCTGGTGAGTCCTCTCACCCCGCCCCCACACACCTCTGGCCTATACCCCAGTTCTTGTATGCATAAATAAATCAATCTTTAAAAAAAAATTTTGTTCGGGCCTCCCCGGTGGCGCAGCGGTTGAGCGCTGGGTTGCGAAGCTGCCCGCGGCCTCTGCGGCGCCGGTTCAATCCCCGGCTGCTTCCCGGCCACCGGAGGAGGGTCCCACATGGCGCGCAGACCTCTCCTGCCGCCCGCTGCTCCCCTCAGCAGTGTGCTTCGGTCCTTCTGCCTGCTCTGCTCCCCGCTCTGGCTCTGGTGAATTCTCTCACCCTCCCGCGCTTCTGACTGTACCCAGTGCATATATAAACAAAAAAAACAAACAAACAAATAAATAAAACATGCCTCTATTAAAAAAAAAAAAATTTTGTTCAATGGATTACAAAAACGAACAAGGCTCATCTGACACTTCATCTCATACCCATTTTCTGATCATTATAGCTGGAAAAGCCCATGGACCACTTGAAGTTCAGACTGCCATTGCATATTAAAAGCAGCTAACGGGGCCTCCCCTGGTAGCGCAGCGGTTGAGCACTGGGCTGCGGGGCTGCCTGCAGCCCCTGCAGCGCTGGTTCATTACCCCGGCCGCTGGTGAGGGTCCCACCCAAAAAAAAAAAAAAAAAAAAAAAAAAAAGCAGGTGACATATTCTTGGAGCAGGAATATTCTATGTCTTTTCTGTCCTCTATCAAAGCTTACATGATAGGTAATCCAAGGCCACAAGTGAACTCAGGAAGCATTTGATGTAATGACTGATAAATTACTTTAAATTATTGTATATCAACTCTTAAAACAATTTCTATTTAACCAAATACTATACTTCTATCCCAATTAATACAACCACCACTCAAGTATTTTCACTCCAAGAAACTAATTAAAATTGCATCATACATCTTGTAAGCAAGCACTTCTACATAGTTGTAAAATTTCATTTTAAAGTCATTTGTAATGTGTAAGTCTAAAGTCTAAGCACTTTGACTAAAGCTTTGACTAAAGTCAAAGCACTGTTGAGATCTACTTTGCAGAAATTTTCAGTCCCCAAGATCCAGTTTCTAAAATGAACAATGGTTAATTGAGCTCTGACATTCTTTGTGGTTTAAATAGGAACATTAAAACAGTCTCAAATCTTAGAGTAAGAATTATAGGGGGAAACAGTTTGAGTGGCAGTATTTACTTTATAGTCAAGATATCTGGCTATTCCATATTAAGGTAACCTTTAATAATCCTGATTCAAAGGTCCACAAATTTTTCAAACATGTAACAGTAGAAATATGAATTAAAAAAACCTAGTATAGCTATTGCATAAAGAGGAGAGATATAGCTAAATTGCATTAAAAAATACTTGCACTATATAAAGTTTTTTACTCTATCAGAACTATGTACCTCCAAGCAAATGATCAACTCATAAAAAGCACTGGTACTTCGAACAAATGTTATGTTATGTAAGGAAAAAACAGCTGATAGAATACTTCACTTTAGTAGTATTTATTATTTGTATCCTCCTAGTATATAAAACTTTGTAACACAGTACAAGTAGTAAAGACTCAGTTTTTAGTAATTTCTAGACCAATGGCCTTAATCTTTGACTGATTTTCTAAATTTTCCACAATATCTTTCAGATAATTTTCATCTTTTAAGAAATATACATATAATTTTCTTTCCATTTGAAGGAGCTTATTAGATTCCAACATTTTTCTCTTTGTTTTCACATCAGCAAGAACATCAGTAAAAAGATGATTGAGCTTATTCAGCTGTGACTCAACTTGATGAAATTGCTCCGTTAACTCCTAAAAGGAAAATAAAAATGCTTTTAATGCAAAAGTTCTATCTATAATAACAACTGTAAACTTAAAAATGTAATTTACAAGAATTAAATCATTTAATAGTTATTCTCACAATGTTAACCAATAAATAAACTTCAATCAAAAATCCATAGGTTTAGTAACAAATTCTACGCAAGATAAATTCTGACAGGAAATTTTCAGTAACTCAAAGCAAATTCTTACGTCCTGAAGAATACTTCGTATGTAAACTGTTTCGCATCTTCATATATATTCAACAAATATGCCAAACACAGCTGTACAGACTATATATATAAGAATGACCACTACCTCCTCCACTAAGCTTACATTCTGCTTTACTAATCAAACCCTATTTTAACCTCATCTGTTTACTCTAGACATAGGAGTCTTGAAATGTTAACAACTAGCAACAAAGGGCCTCCCCTGTGGTGCAGAGGGTCACAGCAGGTTGAGCACAGGGCTGTGAAGCTGTCCACAGCCTCTGCAGTGCAGGTTTGATTCCCGGCCGGCCAGGGAGATTCCCACGCGGCCACAGACCTCTCCTGTTTCGCCAGCAGCTCCCCTCAGCAGTGGATTTCAGTCCGTCTGCCTGTTCTGCTCCCCACTCTGTCTCTGGTGAATCCTGTCACCCTCCCGCGCCTCTGGCCTGTACCCCAGCTATTGTATAAATTAAAAATAAGTCTTAAAAAAATAAATTTGCAACAAAAGAGAATGACCTCAACAAAAACTCCATTTTTTTTTTCCTTTTTCACATTTTTAAAAAAGATTTATTTATTTATACAAGCACTGGGTACAGTCAGAAGCGCGGGAGGGTGAGAGGATTCACCAGAGCCAGAGCGGGAGCAGAGCAGGCAGAAGGACCGAAGTACACTGCTGAGGGGAGCAGCGGGAGGCAGGAGAGGTCTGCGCGCCATTTGGGACCCTCTCCGGCGGCCGGGGGATCAAACCAGCACTGCAGAGGCTGCGGGCAGCTTCGCAGCCCAGCGCTCAAGCGCTGCGCCACCAAGGAAGGCCCTCTTTTATCACATTGTTACAAAAGGGAGAATTACATGACATTCAACAATCCTGATTTACCATGTAATTTTTCTGCTTAAGAACCAAGACCTGCGGGGCCTCCCTGGTAGCTCAAGGGGTTAAGATGCAACCTATGAAGCTGTCTGCAGTCACTGCAGCACAAGTTTGATCGCCGGCCAGGGAGCTACCCACAGGACACAGCAGACCTCTCCTGTCTCCCTGCTGATCCCCTCAGCAGTGGATTTCAGTCAATCCGCCCATTCTGTTCCCCACTCTGTCTCTGGTGAATGCTCTCACCCCCCGCCCACCCCTCTGGCCTCTACCCCAGTTGTGTGCGTAAATAAATAAATCTTTAAAAAAAAAAAAAAAAGGACCGACATGCCTGACCCCTCACATTTAATAAATTTCAGCGTCTCATTATCTAACATTAAAAGTAGCTTATTATTGAGTATCATGTTTTCCAACCAAATATTCTACTAAAATTTTTCAGCCAGTGTTACCAAAGAGGTTCAGGAACCCTCTAGCTCTAACTACTTCAGACTACACAGCTTCTCAGCATGGTAGGAGGATGATCTCTGGGGCTCATTTCACATTACTCAATCTCTTCAAAAGGAGCAGAAATCAGCATTTCAAAAGGCTCCTGGTGATTCACATGTATGATTTCAACAACGACTGCTTAACACCTGTCAAAGGCCAGAAAGCGAATCTTCTTAAACCACATTAAAAAAAAAAAAAAAAAATTCTAGGGCCTCCCTGGTGGCGCAGTGGTTGAGCGCTGGGTTGTGAAGCTGCCCGCAGCCTCTGCAGCACCAGTTCGATCCCCGGCTGCTCCCCGGCCACCAGAGGAGGGTCCCACAAGGCGCGCAGACCTCTCCTGCCGCCCACTGCTCCCCTCAGCAGTGTCCTTCGGTCCTTCTGCCTGCTCTGCTGCCCGCTCTGGCTCTGGTGAATTCTCTCGCCCTCCCACACTCCTGACTATACCCAGTGCTTGTATAAACAAATAAATAAATCTTTTAAAAAAAAAAAAAAACCTTAAAAAAAAAATTCTAGCTGTGCTATGTGGTCTCCCCTTGGAAAATCTTTTTTTTTTTTTAATAGAGGCATGTTTTTTTATTTATTTGTTTGTTTGTTTGTTTTGTTTATACATGCACTGGGTACAGTCAGAAGTGCAGGAGGGTGAGAGAATTCACCAGAGCCAGAGCGGGGAGCAGAGCAGGCAGAAGGACCGAAGCACACTGCTGAGGGGAGCGGCGGGCGGCAGGAGAGGTCTGCGCACCATGTGGGACCCTCCTCCGGTGACCGGGGAGCAGCCGGGGATCAAACCGGCGCCGCAGAGGCCGCGGGCAGCTTCGCAACCCAGCACTCAACTGCTGCGCCACTGGGGAGGTCCCCCTTGGAAAATCTTGACCACTATGAGAAACAATTATCTTTCCCTTAATTGCAACTGAATGCTAAAGATCTTGACAACTGCTAAAATAATACTCTTACAGATAGTGAAAAATATGCAACTTCATAAATAGTAAAACACAAGTTAAAATTGATAAGGATGGGATTTTATTTCTCATGGAAAAACAGTAAATAAAGATACCCAATAAGATGATGGGTATATTAGAGATACCACATATCTTAGTGATTTGAGGATCCAATTTCACATTTTAACATATCTGAAATCAATATGCTTATGATCAAGAACATATGACGTTACTGACCAGACACACACAAGATAAGCTTTTAGCCAACATATTCTTCTAAGATTCATTTTACTGTGGTAAGAGCACTTAACATGAAATCTTTCCTATTAACAGACTTGTAAGTTTACAACAGAGTATTGTAAACCGTAGGGATAATGTTGCACAGCGGATCTCTAAAACTTACGCATCTTGTGTGACTGAAATTTTCTACCTATTGATTAACAAGTTTACATTTCTACTTCCCAGCCCCCTGCAACCACCATTCTGTCTGCTTCTATGACTGAAAATGGTTATTTCATAATTCTAAGTAAAAAGAGTTAAAAAGACACATTAAGTGAAAGCAAAAAGCATATTATCTTACACATATTAATCAAAGAAAAGATGGCATAGGAATATTAGTATCAGACAAAAGAACATTAAGACGAAAAGCATAACAGGAACAGAGGGTAATTATGTAATGGTAAATGATTGCAATTTAAATGCGCCATAATAATTCACTACAATTTTAACCTTAGATATAATTTTTAAGTCTTAAAGGAAAAACTGATGAAACTAAAAGGTTTCAGATACTACCATCACAAGAAGATTTTATGCAATTATCTCACAAAATCATTAAGATTTCTTAAACTAATCAGATATCACTTGACCCCCATGAGGATGAGCAATACATATTATTAAAAGAGACAAAATAACAAGTTCAGGCAAGGATGTGGAGAAACCAGAACCCTTCCCACCACTGATCTGATCGCTGATCTGATCGGAGGTAAATGGGGTGGATGCCCTGGACAACAGTCAGGCAGTTCCGTAAAAAGTTAAACACAGGGCCTCCCCTGGTGGTGCAGGAGGTTGAGCGCAGCACAGTGAAGCTGTCTGTAGACTTTGTGGTGCGAGTTCGATCCCCGGCCGAACAGGAGCTATCCGCATGGCTCGGCAGACTTCTCCTGTCTCCCCGCTGCTCCCCTCAGGAGTGTGTTTCAGTCTGCCTATTCTGTTCCCCACTCTGTCTCTGGTGAATCCTCTCAGCCTCCCACACATCTGGCCTGTACCCCAGATAGTGTATGCATGAATAAATAAATCTTTAAATTTTTTTTTGAAGATACATTTATTTATGGGCCTCCCCTGGTGGCACAGCGGTTGAGCACTGGGCTGCGAAGCTGCCTCTGCAGCGCTGGTTGGCTCCCCGGCCGCCTGCAAAGGTCCCACATGGCCACAGACCTCTCCTGCTGCCCCCACTGCTCCCCTCAGCAATGTATTTCGTCAGTCTGCCTGCTCTGTTCTCCACACTGGCTCTGGTGAATTCTCTCACCATAACTCGCTTCTGACTGTACCCAGTGCTTATATAAATAAATTAAAATCTTAAAAAAAAAAAATTCACGTATTTATGCATACAAGAACTGGGGTACAGACCAGGGTTTTTTGGGGGGGGTGAGAAGATTCACCAGAGACAGAGCGGGGAACAGAACAGGCAGATCGACTGAAATACACTGCTGAGGGAAGCAGCGGGCGAGTCAGAAACAGTCTGCTGAGGCATTTGGGTCACCTGCCTGGCCGGGGATCGAATGTGTGCCGTAGTGGCTGCAGTGAGCTTCATAGGTTGTGTCTTAACCCCTTGCACCACCAAGGAGGCCCCAAATAAATAAATCTTTACACGATCTGGCAATTCCACTCTTAAGGAATATGTCCAAAAGAAGTAAATATGGGGCCTTGCCAGGGACCAGCCTCCGACAAAATGTCTTGCCAGGGGTTCCTGAAAGGATGAGACGGCCTAGGCGAAAACAAAAGATCTGAAACTTAAGGGCTGAGGGGGAGGGAAATGAGGTAGAATGAGGAGACACTGACACTTGGTGAGGTGCTAGTATTTTCTGTCGAGAGACTCAGTAGGTCTTTATTTATTTATTATTAGTAATAATAATAAGGAAATACATTATTATGTGTAAAGCAAAAATAATTAGTATATTATGTTTTTCATAGACTACTGGCCCCTACAGGTCTCAGCTAGACGGCAGCTTTCAAGGTTAACAGATAATAAACCAAACCTAACATTAAAGTTACTTATTTTTTTATTTAGACAATTATTTAAAACAGTGAATAACTGCCAGTGCATCCCTATCAGCTAAAGCCTAAGCATCAAAGGACTATTTTATTCACATGACCTTCAGCCGGAGACCAGCTGTTGCTTAGCTATCAGAACTTTTTTTACCTACAAACTTTTTAACACAGTTAACTTTATTTAAAAACTTTTCTAAGAAACTTTTAAATAAAAAGGAAACTTTTAAAAATCAAAACAAGGATATACTATAATTGTTATGCTGGATTGCTTGTCAGATATATACAATAAATTGTCTTCCATTGTTAATTGGGCCGAATTGTGTAGTAACTAATTTCTAAACAGGTAATTTTTTGTGCCAATTGCTTGCAGTCCGCTGATACATATAATTTATAGCCCAATGTATCTTTTTGATAAATTTTTTTTTTTTTATGACCAAGAACAAAAAGCAAAGGGATGCCAGATCTTCAGCCCCACGGTGTGAGGCCTTTTTTCTTAGCTGCTTGTCAGTATCCTATTTGGCTGGAGCAACAAGGCCTCCTGCAGTATTTCCCCCTTTTTTGTTTTTGACCATCATTTTTATGGCGATGAAGATCGAATATATGGATGTTGGAATGTAGTCTCAGATGAAAATTTTATGTAAATATATGTATGTATATGTAAAAATGCTGCAGGAGGCCTTGTTGCTCCAGCCAGATAAGATACTGACAAGCAGCAAAGAAAAAGGGCCTCACACCGTGGGGCTGAAGATCTGGCATTCCTTTGCTTTTTGTTCTTGGTCATAGAAATACATATAGTAAAATTATTTTTCAAAAGCCAAAAGTTAATTCTAGAGCTAGTACTGACCTCTTTGCAAAGGCATCGGCTCCCAATTATGAGACCATTCCAAAATCCAGCCCCAAAGTTTCAGCCCTTTCGTTTTCGCCTAGGCCGTCTCATCCTTTCAGGAACCCCTGACAACACGTTTTGTCGGAGGCTGGTCCCCGGCAGGGCCTTCCCTGGTGGCGCCGGCAGTTGATCCCTGCGCTGTGAAGCTGTCTGCAGTCTCTGCAGTGCTGGTTCGATCCCAGCCAGCCATGAGGGTCCCACATGGCACAGTAGACCTCTCCTGTTGCATCTGCTGCTCCCCTCAGCAGTGTATTTCGTCAGTCTGCCTGTTCTGTTCCCCCCTGTCTCTGGTGAATTCTCTCACCCTCCCGCGCATCTGGCCTGTACCCCGGTTCTTGTATAAATAAATCTTTAAGAAAAAAAAAAGTAAAAATGAACCAATACTTATTCACCAATGTTCAAACAGTGTTATTCACAACAGCCCAAAGGTGGAAACAAATCAAACTCAAGTGTCCATGAACAGATAACATATATCTATATATACGATAGACTATAAAAGCCACAAAAAGAAATGAAATCCTGACACGTGCTGCAACATGCTTGAAACTTAAAGATATTATGCTAAGTGAAATAAATCAAACCAAAAGGACAAATACAGAATGATTCCACTTCCAGAAGCCCCTAGAGTAGGGAAAGTCACAGAAACAGAACGGATCAATAGGTGAGATGACCAGGGCCTCCCTGGTGGCACAGCAGGTTGAGCGCTGTGCTGTGAAGCTATCCACAGCCTCTGTAGCGCGGGATCCATTCCCGGCCGGCCAGGGAGAAACCCACATGGCACAGCAGACCTCTCCTGCCTCACCCGCTGCTCCCCTCAGCAGTGTCTTTGATGCATCCCCACTCTCTTTGGTGAATTCTCTCACCCTCCTGCATCTCTGACCTGTACCCCAATTCTTGTATAAATAAATAAATCTTTTAAAAAAAAAAAAAGGTTAGATGACCAGAAGCTGCCTCCTAGAGAAACGGGGAGTTATTGTTTAACGTGCAGAATTTGTTTGGGATGATGAAAAAGTTCTGGAAATGTGTAATGTCCACATTTGCATAACATTATGAACATACAGTCCAGGAATACATATGTGTAAAAGAATTATAAATGAAAGCAAGCACATAAGGGGAATTCTGTTAAAGAGACAAAGGCTATCCCTAAGTGTACACAGAGGATTTTAAAGATATAAGGGCAGGGCCTTCCCTGGTGGCGCAGGCAGTTGAGCGCAGTGCTGTGAAGCTGGCTGCAGCCTCTGCAGTACGGGTTCAATCCCGGCCAGCCAGTGAGGGTCCCACATGGCGCAGCAGACCTCTCCTGTCTCCCCGCTGCTCCCCTCAGCAATGTATTTCGTCAGTCTGCCTGTTCTGCTGCCCCCTCCATCTCTGGTGAATCCTCTCACCCTCCCACGCATCTAGCTTGTACCCTGGCTCTTGTATGTATAAATAAATATGTAAATAAATAAATAGAGATAAATAAATAAATCTTTTTTAAAAAGCCATAAGGGCATTCCTTTATTTGCTAAGGTAGCTGAAAAAATTTCAAGGGTGGTTTTATTATTTCTTCATTCTTAGCATAAACATTATAAGTTCTCTCATCTAAAATATTTTATTGACTTTTAAAATGTAAAACTACCCGAAAAACAATTATATGTGAAAAGAAAGTAGGAGATAAAAAAATAAAGTTTATCTCAGTGCAATAGAATTTGGGATAATATTTTCCTCATGTTAACATTCCCTTTGACATCCTTTATAACGAACCTTTTGAAAAGCATTTTTTAATTATTATGGCAAGCACCCACCTGATTACTAAGCAAAAGCTGCTTTCCTCCTTGATACAAAGCATCACAAAGCATGTCCACATCATTATTCAGCTTGGAAAGAAAGGAAGAATGTTCACGAGTAGAGATTTCCAATTGATTTTGTGCTAAAGAAACAGCCTGTTTTAATTTCTGAGCCGCTTTCTCTAGGTTTCCATGGGTCATAAATAATTCTTTTTTCTTATTTTCTCCTTCTAAAAGCTCGTAAAGCCTAAAATGTAAAAATAAAAACAGGAAAAAATTCTCAAATAAGTAGTTTTCAAAATTATAATCTATACTATACAGCGTACCTTACTCTACCCTTCTTCACAGATATTGGACCTCTGACAAAACGAAGGTCTGTGGCAACCCTCCCTGGGTCAAGCAGGTCTAGGCTGCCATCTTCCCAACAGTGTGCGCTCACAACCACGTTTAATGAAAGGAGTATGTTGATTTTTAGACAATGATACTGAATACTCCTGCCTCGCTTGCTGCTCCCCTCAGCAGAACTTGGTCAGTGTGCCTGTTCTGCTCCCCGCTCGGTCTCTGCTGAATCCTCTCACCCTCTCACGCCTCTGGACTGCACCCCAGCTCCTATATAAATAAATAAATCTAAAAAAAAAAAAACCCAAACTTCCTGCTGTAGTTAAACTTCCTGCCACAAATCTAAAACAAGGCATCAAATAATGGTGACTGAACGTAAGAAATACAAACATAAATGCCTATATATAGACTTTTCCATGCCACCAACCTCAATTCTAAAAAGCTACTTCCAGATTTAGCATGAATGGAAAAAGGAGCCAAAACATTTTTAAAAGGCGTAGAAAGGTGAAAGAGAAGAGAAAAAAGTCAAAATTAAGAGTGCAAAGAATGTCTTACACTTCCAGGCCTCTACTCCACACACCAGCCTTTTGTGAGAGCAGAGAGAAAAGACTCACTAAAGAAACAAGGAAACGCACCTGTGGGCAGAATAATCCTTGGCCTCGATGGCATCCCTCGGGCTTGCCTGCCGCCACCCTGCCGCGTCTGCCAGCAGGTCCACGCGGCGGCGCAGCGCCGCAGTGCTCTGACTAAGTTCTTGAACCAAATTCTCAAGTTGCCGATTTATGTCCCCGTGTTTCCTCAATTCTACTTCAAAGGACAGCTGCAGAAGCTCAAACGAGGCCTTCTGCTTGATCAGCTGACTCAGGACGAACTCCTGTGCGGCTGTGGAGGCGTCCTGCTCCGCCAGCTGCAGGTCGGCGTCGCCCCTCGCGACCGGCACGTCGAGGCACCGGGCGCTCTCCTTCGCCCCCGCGGGCAGCCGCGCGCGCTCCACGCGAGCGAGCTCGTCCTCCAGGCTGACAACCTCGCGGCTGAGGCTGGAAACGTCTGTGTCCAGAGCATCCTCGCCGGCGGCCTGCGCGGCGAGAGCAGCTCCGAGTCACACGCCGGGAAGTTAGTGGAGGAGCTGCTCTGCCTCCCGCATCCAGGGGGCGGGGGGGGCGGCGCTCACTCAGGCCGAGACGGACGTTCCGCGGGAACCGGCCCGGCTCCCCAGGCGCCCTCGTCACGCCGCTTTTCCCCAGCGAAGCCCCTCCGTGCTCCGCGGCGGAAGCTTCGCTTCGCGTTTCCTTCAACTCACCCCCGGGCTATTCCCCCAGGCCGGGGCCCGCGCCGGCGCCGCGCCTCACCCCCGAGCCCGCCCCGCGCCCGCCCCGCGCCCGCCCGCCGCGCACTCACCTGCCGGCCGAGGCCGCCGAGCGTCGCCTCCGCCCACTCGACGCGCGCCCGCAGGCCCCGGGCGCCGGCCTCCAGGCGCGCGAGCTGGTGCTGGGCGCAGACGCAGGCCAGGCGCAGCCGCGCCATCTCCCGCCGGCGCTCGTCGGGGGCCCGCGGGGCCGGGGGCCGGCCGCTCTCGCCGCCGCCGCCGCCGCGCCCCGCCGCCTGCCGCGCGCCCGGGAGGAGGCGGCGCTGGGCGTAGGCGGAGAGCGCGGCCGTGCTCCGCTCCTCCTGGCCGAGGAACCGCTCCAGCGAGAGCTGCGAGAAGAGCGCGCGCGGGCCCGCGTCCGCCGGCCTCCAGAGCGGCCCGAGCCGCGCCACCGCGTCGGCGACGCCCCGCAGCTCGCGGCCGACCCCGGCCCTCGCGGCCTGCGCAGCGGCCCGGCCGCGCCTCAGCGTCCCCGCCGCGGCCTCCTCCTGGGCGCCGAGCCGCGCGGCCCGGGGCGCGGCGGCGGCCGCCAGCAGCTGGCTCCGGTTGCGCCGCTGCAGCTTCAGGCTCCTCAGGCTCTGCAGGGCCCGGGCCTGCTCCTCCAGGGCCGCCAGCTCCCCGGCCCGCACGGCCCGCGCGCCCGGCCCCGGCGCCCCGCAGGCCCGCAGCGCCGCGTCCAGCGCCGCCCCCTCCAGCACCGGCTGGCCCGCCGCGCGCAGGGCGCCGAAGGCCCGCAGCTCCGCCCCCGACAGCGCGCTCCGCGCGCCCACGCGCCCGCAGAACCAGCGCAGGAAGGCCGCGTCCTCGGCCGCCTCGAACAGCCAGTCGAAGTCCGCCGCGCAGAGCCGGCCGGCGCCGGGGTAGCGCAGGGCCCGCAGCGTCTCCACGAACTCGCTCCCGCCGCTCATGGCGCGGCCCGGCCGGGCTCCCCGCGGGGAAGCGGGCGAGACGCCCCACAGGCCGCGCCCCGCGCACGCCGGCCTCCCGCCGCCGCCTCCGACACTCCGGGCCCGGCGCGGCGCCCGCAGCCCGCCCCGCCCCGGCGCGTGGCCCGGACGCCCGCCGCCCAGCCGCGGGAAAGGGGAGGCAGCGGCGCCCGGACGCGCAAGGCCGGCGCTCACCTCAGGGCGCCCGGCCGCCGCCTCAGGAGCCCGCCGCAGCCGCCGCGCCGCAAAGGCTCACGGGAGCACCGCCACCGAGCGCGCGCAGACAGCCGAGGCGGGGCCGCGGCGACCGTCTGCGCAGGCGCGGGACCCCCTGCGGCGGGGCGGGGCGAGGCAGGGCCGAGCAGGAGCCGCTCCGCCCCTGTCGTCGCCCGCGCGCAGGGTGCGAGCTGGTTGGCCCCCGACGCGGCAAGGGGCGGGGCGGGGCGGGCGGCGCGGGGCGGGGCGGGCGGCGCGGCGCGGGGCGGGGCGGGCGGCGCGGGGCGGGGCGGGCGGCGCGGGGCGGGGCGGGCGGCGCGGGGCGGGCGGCGCGGGCGGGGCCTGGCGGGGGGCGGGGCGGACGGCGCGGGGCGGGGGCGGGCGGCGCGGGCGGGGCC